>NW_024467109.1:0-150598 GCF_017591425.1 Ochotona curzoniae
CACCCACACAAAACAAGGATGCAGATCCTCAGTCCAGGCGCTAACAACTCCACATCCAGAGACAAGTTCAGCGCCCAAGCCATTTTCAGCTACCATGGAAACATGATGGCTCTGGCAGCACATATGCCTGAAAGTGTATGTGATCCCTGGGAACTGAGTGTGTGGGTGAATGGCAATATTCGAATTGGACAGCAGGGTCTTCCAGTGCCCAAACGACTCCACTTGGCTCATTCACTTCACATACCATCAGCTTGTCGAGCAGATCTAGAGGGAAACCCTGTTTGGTCACTTCTTGTCCAATGTCCATGGAGCCCAGGATGATGCAATCAAGCATGTTGAGCACCCACACAAAACAAGGATGCAGATCCTCAGTCCAGGCGCTAACAACTCCACATCCAGAGACAAGTTCAGCGCCCAAGCCATTTTCAGCTACCATGCAACATGATGGCTCTGGCAGCACATATGCCTGAAAGTGTATGTGATCCCTGGGGAACTGAGTGTGTGGGTGAATGGCAATATTCGAATTGGCCAGCAGGGTCTTCCAGTGCCAAAACGACTCCACTTGGCTCATTCACTTCACATACCATCAGCTTGTCGAGCACATCTAGAGGGAAACCCTGTTTGGTCACTTCTTGTCCAATGTCCATGGAGCCCAGGATGATGCAATCAAGCATGTTGAGCACCCACACAAAACAAGGATGCAGATCCTCAGTCCAGGCGCTAACAACTCCACATCCAGAGACAAGTTCAGCGCCCAAGCCATTTTCAGCTACCATGCAACATGATGGCTCTGGCAGCACATATGCCTGAAAGTGTATGTGATCCCTGGGAACTGAGTGTGTGGGTGAATGGCAATATTCGAATTGGCCAGCAGGGTCTTCCAGTGCCAAAACCGACTCCACTTGGCTCATTCACTTCACATACCATCAGCTTGTCGAGCAATCTAGAGGGAAACCCTGTTTGGTCACTTCTTGTCCAATGTCCATGGAGCCCAGGATGATGCAATCAAGCATGTTGAGCACCCACACAAAACAAGGATGCAGATCCTCAGTCCAGGCGCTAACAACTCCACATCCAGAGACAAGTTCAGCGCCCAAGCCATTTTCAGCTACCATGCAACATGATGGCTCTGGCAGCACATATGCCTGAAAGTGTATGTGATCCCTGGGGAACTGAGTGTGTGGGTGAATGGCAATATTCGAATTGGCCAGCAGGGGTCTTCCAGTGCCAAAACGACTCCACTTGGCTCATTCACTTCACATACCATCAGCTTGTCGAGCACATCTAGAGGGAAACCCTGTTTGGTCACTTCTTGTCCAATGTCCATGGAGCCCAGGATGATGCAATCAAGCATGTTGAGCACCCACACAAAACAAGGATGCAGATCCTCAGTCCAGGCGCTAACAACTCCACATCCAGAGACAAGTTCAGCGCCCAAGCCATTTTCAGCTACCATGCAACATGATGGCTCTGGCAGCACATATGCCTGAAAGTGTATGTGATCCCTGGGGAACTGAGTGTGTGGGTGAATGGCAATATTCGAATTGGCCAGCAGGGTCTTCCAGTGCCAAAACGACTCCACTTGGCTCATTCACTTCACATACCATCAGCTTGTCGAGCAGATCTAGAGGAAACCCTGTTTGGTCACTTCTTGTCCAATGTCCATGGAGCCCAGGATGATGCAATCAAGCATGTTGAGCACCCACACAAAACAAGGATGCAGATCCTCAGTCCAGGCGCTAACAACTCCACATCCAGAGACAAGTTCAGCGCCCAAGCCATTTTCAGCTACCATGCAACATGATGGCTCTGGCAGCACATATGCCTGAAAGTGTATGTGATCCCTGGGGAACTGAGTGTGTGGGTGAATGGCAATATTCGAATTGGCCAGCAGGGGTCTTCCAGTGCCAAAACGACTCCACTTGGCTCATTCACTTCACATACCATCAGCTTGTCGAGCACATCTAGAGGGAAACCCTGTTTGGTCACTTCTTGTCCAATGTCCATGGAGCCCAGGATGATGCAATCAAGCATGTTGAGCACCCACACAAAACAAGGATGCAGATCCTCAGTCCAGGCGCTAACAACTCCACATCCAGAGACAAGTTCAGCGCCCAAGCCATTTTCAGCTACCATGCAACATGATGGCTCTGGCAGCACATATGCCTGAAAGTGTATGTGATCCCTGGGAACTGAGTGTGTGGGTGAATGGCAATATTCGAATTGGCCAGCAGGGGTCTTCCAGTGCCAAAACGACTCCACTTGGCTCATTCACTTCACATACCATCAGCTTGTCGAGCACATCTAGAGGGAAACCCTGTTTGGTCACTTCTTGTCCAATGTCCATGGAGCCCAGGATGATGCAATCAAGCATGTTGAGCACCCACACAAAACAAGGATGCAGATCCTCAGTCCAGGCGCTAACAACTCCACATCCAGAGACAAGTTCAGCGCCCAAGCCATTTTCAGCTCTAATGCAACATGATGGCTCTGGCAGCACATATGCCTGAAAGTGTATGTGATCCCTGGGGAACTGAGTGTGTGGGTGAATGGCAATATTCGAATTGGCCAGCAGGGGTCTTCCAGTGCCAAAACGACTCCACTTGGCTCATTCACTTCACATACCATCAGCTTGTCGAGCAGATCTAGAGGGAAACCCTGTTTGGTCACTTCTTGTCCAATGTCCATGGAGCCCAGGATGATGCAATCAAGCATGTTGAGCACCCACACAAAACAAGGATGCAGATCCTCAGTCCAGGCGCTAACAACTCCACATCCAGAGACAAGTTCAGCGCCCAAGCCATTTTCAGCTACCATGCAACATGATGGCTCTGGCAGCACATATGCCTGAAAGTGTATGTGATCCCTGGGGAACTGAGTGTGTGGGTGAATGGCAATATTCGAATTGGCCAGCAGGGTCTTCCAGTGCCAAAACGACTCCACTTGGCTCATTCACTTCACATACCATCAGCTTGTCGAGCAGATCTAGAGGGAAACCCTGTTTGGTCACTTCTTGTCCAATGTCCATGGAGCCCAGGATGATGCAATCAAGCATGTTGAGCACCCACACAAAACAAGGATGCAGATCCTCAGTCCAGGCGCTAACAACTCCACATCCAGAGACAAGTTCAGCGCCCAAGCCATTTTCAGCTACCATGCAACATGATGGCTCTGGCAGCACATATGCCTGAAAGTGTATGTGATCCCTGGGAACTGAGTGTGTGGGTGAATGGCAATATTCGAATTGGCCAGCAGGGGTCTTCCAGTGCCAAAACGACTCCACTTGGCTCATTCACTTCACATACCATCAGCTTGTCGAGCAATCTAGAGGGAAACCCTGTTTGGTCACTTCTTGTCCAATGTCCATGGAGCCCAGGATGATGCAATCAAGCATGTTGAGCACCCACACAAAACAAGGATGCAGATCCTCAGTCCAGGCGCTAACAACTCCACATCCAGAGACAAGTTCAGCGCCCAAGCCATTTTCAGCTACCATGCAACATGATGGCTCTGGCAGCACATATGCCTGAAAGTGTATGTGATCCCTGGGGAACTGAGTGTGTGGGTGAATGGCAATATTCGAATTGGCCAGCAGGGGTCTTCCAGTGCCAAAACGACTCCACTTGGCTCATTCACTTCACATACCATCAGCTTGTCGAGCACATCTAGAGGGAAACCCTGTTTGGTCACTTCTTGTCCAATGTCCATGGAGCCCAGGATGATGCAATCAAGCATGTTGAGCACCCACACAAAACAAGGATGCAGATCCTCAGTCCAGGCGCTAACAACTCCACATCCAGAGACAAGTTCAGCGCCCAAGCCATTTTCAGCTACCATGCAACATGATGGCTCTGGCAGCACATATGCCTGAAAGTGTATGTGATCCCTGGGGAACTGAGTGTGTGGGTGAATGGCAATATTCGAATTGGCCAGCAGGGGTCTTCCAGTGCCAAAACGACTCCACTTGGCTCATTCACTTCACATACCATCAGCTTGTCGAGCACATCTAGAGGGAAACCCTGTTTGGTCACTTCTTGTCCAATGTCCATGGAGCCCAGGATGATGCAATCAAGCATGTTGAGCACCCACACAAAACAAGGATGCAGATCCTCAGTCCAGGCGCTAACAACTCCACATCCAGAGACAAGTTCAGCGCCCAAGCCATTTTCAGCTACCATGCAACATGATGGCTCTGGCAGCACATATGCCTGAAAGTGTATGTGATCCCTGGGGAACTGAGTGTGTGGGTGAATGGCAATATTCGAATTGGCCAGCAGGGGTCTTCCAGTGCCAAAACGACTCCACTTGGCTCATTCACTTCACATACCATCAGCTTGTCGAGCACATCTAGAGGGAAACCCTGTTTGGTCACTTCTTGTCCAATGTCCATGGAGCCCAGGATGATGCAATCAAGCATGTTGAGCACCCACACAAAACAAGGATGCAGATCCTCAGTCCAGGCGCTAACAACTCCACATCCAGAGACAAGTTCAGCGCCCAAGCCATTTTCAGCTACCATGCAACATGATGGCTCTGGCAGCACATATGCCTGAAAGTGTATGTGATCCCTGGGGAACTGAGTGTGTGGGTGAATGGCAATATTCGAATTGGCCAGCAGGGGTCTTCCAGTGCCAAAACGACTCCACTTGGCTCATTCACTTCACATACCATCAGCTTGTCGAGCAGATCTAGAGGGAAACCCTGTTTGGTCACTTCTTGTCCAATGTCCATGGAGCCCAGGATGATGCAATCAAGCATGTTGAGCACCCACACAAAACAAGGATGCAGATCCTCAGTCCAGGCGCTAACAACTCCACATCCAGAGACAAGTTCAGCGCCCAAGCCATTTTCAGCTACCATGCAACATGATGGCTCTGGCAGCACATATGCCTGAAAGTGTATGTGATCCTGGGGAACTGAGTGTGTGGGTGAATGGCAATATTCGAATTGGCCAGCAGGGGTCTTCCAGTGCCAAAACGACTCCACTTGGCTCATTCACTTCACATACCATCAGCTTGTCGAGCACATCTAGAGGGAAACCCTGTTTGGTCACTTCTTGTCCAATGTCCATGGAGCCCAGGATGATGCAATCAAGCATGTTGAGCACCCACACAAAACAAGGATGCAGATCCTCAGTCCAGGCGCTAACAACTCCACATCCAGAGACAAGTTCAGCGCCCAAGCCATTTTCAGCTACCATGCAACATGATGGCTCTGGCAGCACATATGCCTGAAAGTGTATGTGATCCCTGGGGAACTGAGTGTGTGGGTGAATGGCAATATTCGAATTGGCCAGCAGGGGTCTTCCAGTGCCAAAACGACTCCACTTGGCTCATTCACTTCACATACCATCAGCTTGTCGAGCACATCTAGAGGGAAACCCTGTTTGGTCACTTCTTGTCCAATGTCCATGGAGCCCAGGATGATGCAATCAAGCATGTTGAGCACCCACACAAAACAAGGATGCAGATCCTCAGTCCAGGCGCTAACAACTCCACATCCAGAGACAAGTTCAGCGCCCAAGCCATTTTCAGCTACCATGCAACATGATGGCTCTGGCAGCACATATGCCTGAAAGTGTATGTGATCCCTGGGGAACTGAGTGTGTGGGTGAATGGCAATATTCGAATTGGCCAGCAGGGTCTTCCAGTGCCAAAACGACTCCACTTGGCTCATTCACTTCACATACCATCAGCTTGTCGAGCAGATCTAGAGGGAAACCCTGTTTGGTCACTTCTTGTCCAATGTCCATGGAGCCCAGGATGATGCAATCAAGCATGTTGAGCACCCACACAAAACAAGGATGCAGATCCTCAGTCCAGGCGCTAACAACTCCACATCCAGAGACAAGTTCAGCGCCCAAGCCATTTTCAGCTACCATGCAACATGATGGCTCTGGCAGCACATATGCCTGAAAGTGTATGTGATCCCTGGGGAACTGAGTGTGTGGGTGAATGGCAATATTCGAATTGGCCAGCAGGGGTCTTCCAGTGCCAAAACGACTCCACTTGGCTCATTCACTTCACATACCATCAGCTTGTCGAGCAGATCTAGAGGGAAACCCTGTTTGGTCACTTCTTGTCCAATGTCCATGGAGCCCAGGATGATGCAATCAAGCATGTTGAGCACCCACACAAAACAAGGATGCAGATCCTCAGTCCAGGCGCTAACAACTCCACATCCAGAGACAAGTTCAGCGCCCAAGCCATTTTCAGCTACCATGCAACATGATGGCTCTGGCAGCACATATGCCTGAAAGTGTATGTGATCCCTGGGGAACTGAGTGTGTGGGTGAATGGCAATATTCGAATTGGCCAGCAGGGGTCTTCCAGTGCCAAAACGACTCCACTTGGCTCATTCACTTCACATACCATCAGCTTGTGGAGCACATCTAGAGGGAAACCCTGTTTGGTCACTTCTTGTCCAATGTCCATGGAGCCCAGGATGATGCAATCAAGCATGTTGAGCACCCACACAAAACAAGGATGCAGATCCTCAGTCCAGGCGCTAACAACTCCACATCCAGAGACAAGTTCAGCGCCCAAGCCATTTTCAGCTACCATGCAACATGATGGCTCTGGCAGCACATATGCCTGAAAGTGTATGTGATCCCTGGGGAACTGAGTGTGTGGGTGAATGGCAATATTCGAATTGGCCAGCAGGGGTCTTCCAGTGCCAAAACGACTCCACTTGGCTCATTCACTTCACATACCATCAGCTTGTCGAGCACATCTAGAGGGAAACCCTGTTTGGTCACTTCTTGTCCAATGTCCATGGAGCCCAGGATGATGCAATCAAGCATGTTGAGCACCCACACAAAACAAGGATGCAGATCCTCAGTCCAGGCGCTAACAACTCCACATCCAGAGACAAGTTCAGCGCCCAAGCCATTTTCAGCTACCATGCAACATGATGGCTCTGGCAGCACATATGCCTGAAAGTGTATGTGATCCCTGGGGAACTGAGTGTGTGGGTGAATGGCAATATTCGAATTGGCCAGCAGGGGTCTTCCAGTGCCAAAACGACTCCACTTGGCTCATTCACTTCACATACCATCAGCTTGTCGAGCAGATCTAGAGGGAAACCCTGTTTGGTCACTTCTTGTCCAATGTCCATGGAGCCCAGGATGATGCAATCAAGCATGTTGAGCACCCACACAAAACAAGGATGCAGATCCTCAGTCCAGGCGCTAACAACTCCACATCCAGAGACAAGTTCAGCGCCCAAGCCATTTTCAGCTACCATGCAACATGATGGCTCTGGCAGCACATATGCCTGAAAGTGTATGTGATCCCTGGGGAACTGAGTGTGTGGGTGAATGGCAATATTCGAATTGGCCAGCAGGGGTCTTCCAGTGCCAAAACGACTCCACTTGGCTCATTCACTTCACATACCATCAGCTTGTCGAGCACATCTAGAGGGAAACCCTGTTTGGTCACTTCTTGTCCAATGTCCATGGAGCCCAGGATGATGCAATCAAGCATGTTGAGCACCCACACAAAACAAGGATGCAGATCCTCAGTCCAGGCGCTAACAACTCCACATCCAGAGACAAGTTCAGCGCCCAAGCCATTTTCAGCTACCATGCAACATGACGGCTCTGGCAGCACATATGCCTGAAAGTGTATGTGATCCCTGGGGAACTGAGTGTGTGGGTGAATGGCAATATTCGAATTGGCCAGCAGGGGTCTTCCAGTGCCAAAACGACTCCACTTGGCTCATTCACTTCACATACCATCAGCTTGTGGAGCACATCTAGAGGGAAACCCTGTTTGGTCACTTCTTGTCCAATGTCCATGGAGCCCAGGATGATGCAATCAAGCATGTTGAGCACCCACACAAAACAAGGATGCAGATCCTCAGTCCAGGCGCTAACAACTCCACATCCAGAGACAAGTTCAGCGCCCAAGCCATTTTCAGCTACCATGCAACATGATGGCTCTGGCAGCACATATGCCTGAAAGTGTATGTGATCCCTGGGGAACTGAGTGTGTGGGTGAATGGCAATATTCGAATTGGCCAGCAGGGGTCTTCCAGTGCCAAAACGACTCCACTTGGCTCATTCACTTCACATACCATCAGCTTGTCGAGCACATCTAGAGGGAAACCCTGTTTGGTCACTTCTTGTCCAATGTCCATGGAGCCCAGGATGATGCAATCAAGCATGTTGAGCACCCACACAAAACAAGGATGCAGATCCTCAGTCCAGGCGCTAACAACTCCACATCCAGAGACAAGTTCAGCGCCCAAGCCATTTTCAGCTACCATGCAACATGATGGCTCTGGCAGCACATATGCCTGAAAGTGTATGTGATCCCTGGGGAACTGAGTGTGTGGGTGAATGGCAATATTCGAATTGGCCAGCAGGGGTCTTCCAGTGCCAAAACGACTCCACTTGGCTCATTCACTTCACATACCATCAGCTTGTCGAGCAGATCTAGAGGGAAACCCTGTTTGGTCACTTCTTGTCCAATGTCCATGGAGCCCAGGATGATGCAATCAAGCATGTTGAGCACCCACACAAAACAAGGATGCAGATCCTCAGTCCAGGCGCTAACAACTCCACATCCAGAGACAAGTTCAGCGCCCAAGCCATTTTCAGCTACCATGCAACATGATGGCTCTGGCAGCACATATGCCTGAAAGTGTATGTGATCCCTGGGGAACTGAGTGTGTGGGTGAATGGCAATATTCGAATTGGCCAGCAGGGGTCTTCCAGTGCCAAAACGACTCCACTTGGCTCATTCACTTCACATACCATCAGCTTGTCGAGCAGATCTAGAGGGAAACCCTGTTTGGTCACTTCTTGTCCAATGTCCATGGAGCCCAGGATGATGCAATCAAGCATGTTGAGCACCCACACAAAACAAGGATGCAGATCCTCAGTCCAGGCGCTAACAACTCCACATCCAGAGACAAGTTCAGCGCCCAAGCCATTTTCAGCTACCATGGAAAACGACGGCTCTGGCAGCACATATGCCTGAAAGTGTATGTGATCCCTGGGGAACTGAGTGTGTGGGTGAATGGCAATATTGGAATTGGCCAGCAGGGGTCTTCCAGTGGCAAAACGACTCCACTTGGCTCATTCACTTCACATACCATCAGCTTGTCGAGCAGATCTAGAGGGAAACCCTGTTTGGTCACTTCTTGTCCAATGTCCATGGAGCCCAGGATGATGCAATCAAGCATGTTGAGCACCCACACAAAACAAGGATGCAGATCCTCAGTCCAGGCGCTAACAACTCCACATCCAGAGACAAGTTCAGCGCCCAAGCCATTTTCAGCTACCATGCAACATGATGGCTCTGGCAGCACATATGCCTGAAAGTGTATGTGATCCCTGGGGAACTGAGTGTGTGGGTGAATGGCAATATTCGAATTGGCCAGCAGGGGTCTTCCAGTGCCAAAACGACTCCACTTGGCTCATTCACTTCACATACCATCAGCTTGTCGAGCACATCTAGAGGGAAACCCTGTTTGGTCACTTCTTGTCCAATGTCCATGGAGCCCAGGATGATGCAATCAAGCATGTTGAGCACCCACACAAAACAAGGATGCAGATCCTCAGTCCAGGCGCTAACAACTCCACATCCAGAGACAAGTTCAGCGCCCAAGCCATTTTCAGCTACCATGCAACATGATGGCTCTGGCAGCACATATGCCTGAAAGTGTATGTGATCCCTGGGGAACTGAGTGTGTGGGTGAATGGCAATATTGGAATTGGCCAGCAGGGGTCTTCCAGTGCCAAAACGACTCCACTTGGCTCATTCACTTCACATACCATCAGCTTGTCGAGCAGATCTAGAGGGAAACCCTGTTTGGTCACTTCTTGTCCAATGTCCATGGAGCCCAGGATGATGCAATCAAGCATGTTGAGCACCCACACAAAACAAGGATGCAGATCCTCAGTCCAGGCGCTAACAACTCCACATTGAGAGACAAGTTCAGCGCCCAAGCCATTTTCAGCTACCATGCAACATGATGGCTCTGGCAGCACTTATGCCTGGAAGTGTATGTGATCCCTGGGGAACTGAGTGTGTGGGTGAATGGCAATATTCGAATTGGCCAGCAGGGGTCTTCCAGTGCCAAAACGACTCCACTTGGCTCATTCACTTCACATACCATCAGCTTGTCGAGCACATCTAGAGGGAAACCCTGTTTGGTCACTTCTTGTCCAATGTCCATGGAGCCCAGGATGATGCAATCAAGCATGTTGAGCACCCACACAAAACAAGGATGCAGATCCTCAGTCCAGGCGCTAACAACTCCACATCCAGAGACAAGTTCAGCGCCCAAGCCATTTTCAGCTACCATGCAACATGATGGCTCTGGCAGCACATATGCCTGAAAGTGTATGTGATCCCTGGGGAACTGAGTGTGTGGGTGAATGGCAATATTGGAATTGGCCAGCAGGGGTCTTCCAGTGCCAAAACGACTCCACTTGGCTCATTCACTTCACATACCATCAGCTTGTCGAGCAGATCTAGAGGGAAACCCTGTTTGGTCACTTCTTGTCCAATGTCCATGGAGCCCAGGATGATGCAATCAAGCATGTTGAGCACCCACACAAAACAAGGATGCAGATCCTCAGTCCAGGCGCTAACAACTCCACATCCAGAGACAAGTTCAGCGCCCAAGCCATTTTCAGCTACCATGGAAAACGACGGCTCTGGCAGCACATATGCCTGAAAGTGTATGTGATCCCTGGGGAACTGAGTGTGTGGGTGAATGGCAATATTCGAATTGGCCAGCAGGGGTCTTCCAGTGCCAAAACGACTCCACTTGGCTCATTCACTTCACATACCATCAGCTTGTCGAGCACATCTAGAGGGAAACCCTGTTTGGTCACTTCTTGTCCAATGTCCATGGAGCCCAGGATGATGCAATCAAGCATGTTGAGCACCCACACAAAACAAGGATGCAGATCCTCAGTCCAGGCGCTAACAACTCCACATCCAGAGACAAGTTCACGCCCAAGCCATTTTCAGCTACCATGCAACATGATGGCTCTGGCAGCACATATGCCTGAAAGTGTATGTGATCCCTGGGGAACTGAGTGTGTGGGTGAATGGCAATATTCGAATTGGCCAGCAGGGGTCTTCCAGTGCCAAAACGACTCCACTTGGCTCATTCACTTCACATACCATCAGCTTGTCGAGCACATCTAGAGGGAAACCCTGTTTGGTCACTTCTTGTCCAATGTCCATGGAGCCCAGGATGATGCAATCAAGCATGTTGAGCACCCACACAAAACAAGGATGCAGATCCTCAGTCCAGGCGCTAACAACTCCACATCCAGAGACAAGTTCAGCGCCCAAGCCATTTTCAGCTACCATGCAACATGATGGCTCTGGCAGCACATATGCCTGAAAGTGTATGTGATCCCTGGGGAACTGAGTGTGTGGGTGAATGGCAATATTCGAATTGGCCAGCAGGGGTCTTCCAGTGCCAAAACGACTCCACTTGGCTCATTCACTTCACATACCATCAGCTTGTCGAGCACATCTAGACGGAAACCCTGTTTGGTCACTTCTTGTCCAATGTCCATGGAGCCCAGGATGATGCAATCAAGCATGTTGAGCACCCACACAAAACAAGGATGCAGATCCTCAGTCCAGGCGCTAACAACTCCACATCCAGAGACAAGTTCAGCGCCCAAGCCATTTTCAGCTACCATGCAACATGATGGCTCTGGCAGCACATATGCCTGAAAGTGTATGTGATCCCTGGGGAACTGAGTGTGTGGGTGAATGGCAATATTGGAATTGGCCAGCAGGGGTCTTCCAGTGCCAAAACGACTCCACTTGGCTCATTCACTTCACATACCATCAGCTTGTCGAGCAGATCTAGAGGGAAACCCTGTTTGGTCACTTCTTGTCCAATGTCCATGGAGCCCAGGATGATGCAATCAAGCATGTTGAGCACCCACACAAAACAAGGATGCAGATCCTCAGTCCAGGCGCTAACAACTCCACATCCAGAGACAAGTTCAGCGCCCAAGCCATTTTCAGCTACCATGCAACATGATGGCTCTGGCAGCACATATGCCTGAAAGTGTATGTGATCCCTGGGGAACTGAGTGTGTGGGTGAATGGCAATATTCGAATTGGCCAGCAGGGGTCTTCCAGTGCCAAAACGACTCCACTTGGCTCATTCACTTCACATACCATCAGCTTGTCGAGCACATCTAGAGGGAAACCCTGTTTGGTCACTTCTTGTCCAATGTCCATGGAGCCCAGGATGATGCAATCAAGCATGTTGAGCACCCACACAAAACAAGGATGCAGATCCTCAGTCCAGGCGCTAACAACTCCACATCCAGAGACAAGTTCAGCGCCCAAGCCATTTTCAGCTACCATGGAAAACGACGGCTCTGGCAGCACATATGCCTGAAAGTGTATGTGATCCCTGGGGAACTGAGTGTGTGGGTGAATGGCAATATTCGAATTGGCCAGCAGGGGTCTTCCAGTGCCAAAACGACTCCACTTGGCTCATTCACTTCACATACCATCAGCTTGTCGAGCACATCTAGAGGGAAACCCTGTTTGGTCACTTCTTGTCCAATGTCCATGGAGCCCAGGATGATGCAATCAAGCATGTTGAGCACCCACACAAAACAAGGATGCAGATCCTCAGTCCAGGCGCTAACAACTCCACATCCAGAGACAAGTTCAGCGCCCAAGCCATTTTCAGCTACCATGCAACATGATGGCTCTGGCAGCACATATGCCTGAAAGTGTATGTGATCCCTGGGGAACTGAGTGTGTGGGTGAATGGCAATATTCGAATTGGCCAGCAGGGGTCTTCCAGTGCCAAAACGACTCCACTTGGCTCATTCACTTCACATACCATCAGCTTGTCGAGCACATCTAGACGGAAACCCTGTTTGGTCACTTCTTGTCCAATGTCCATGGAGCCCAGGATGATGCAATCAAGCATGTTGAGCACCCACACAAAACAAGGATGCAGATCCTCAGTCCAGGCGCTAACAACTCCACATCCAGAGACAAGTTCAGCGCCCAAGCCATTTTCAGCTACCATGCAACATGATGGCTCTGGCAGCACATATGCCTGAAAGTGTATGTGATCCCTGGGGAACTGAGTGTGTGGGTGAATGGCAATATTCGAATTGGCCAGCAGGGGTCTTCCAGTGCCAAAACGACTCCACTTGGCTCATTCACTTCACATACCATCAGCTTGTCGAGCACATCTAGAGGGAAACCCTGTTTGGTCACTTCTTGTCCAATGTCCATGGAGCCCAGGATGATGCAATCAAGCATGTTGAGCACCCACACAAAACAAGGATGCAGATCCTCAGTCCAGGCGCTAACAACTCCACATCCAGAGACAAGTTCAGCGCCCAAGCCATTTTCAGCTACCATGCAACATGATGGCTCTGGCAGCACATATGCCTGAAAGTGTATGTGATCCCTGGGGAACTGAGTGTGTGGGTGAATGGCAATATTCGAATTGGCCAGCAGGGGTCTTCCAGTGCCAAAACGACTCCACTTGGCTCATTCACTTCACATACCATCAGCTTGTCGAGCACATCTAGAGGGAAACCCTGTTTGGTCACTTCTTGTCCAATGTCCATGGAGCCCAGGATGATGCAATCAAGCATGTTGAGCACCCACACAAAACAAGGATGCAGATCCTCAGTCCAGGCGCTAACAACTCCACATCCAGAGACAAGTTCAGCGCCCAAGCCATTTTCAGCTACCATGCAACATGATGGCTCTGGCAGCACATATGCCTGAAGTGTATGTGATCCCTGGGGAACTGAGTGTGTGGGTGAATGGCAATATTGGAATTGGCCAGCAGGGGTCTTCCAGTGCCAAAACGACTCCACTTGGCTCATTCACTTCACATACCATCAGCTTGTCGAGCACATCTAGAGGGAAACCCTGTTTGGTCACTTCTTGTCCAATGTCCATGGAGCCCAGGATGATGCAATCAAGCATGTTGAGCACCCACACAAAACAAGGATGCAGATCCTCAGTCCAGGCGCTAACAACTCCACATCCAGAGACAAGTTCAGCGCCCAAGCCATTTTCAGCTACCATGCAACATGATGGCTCTGGCAGCACATATGCCTGAAAGTGTATGTGATCCCTGGGGAACTGAGTGTGTGGGTGAATGGCAATATTCGAATTGGCCAGCAGGGGTCTTCCAGTGCCAAAACGACTCCACTTGGCTCATTCACTTCACATACCATCAGCTTGTCGAGCAGATCTAGAGGGAAACCCTGTTTGGTCACTTCTTGTCCAATGTCCATGGAGCCCAGGATGATGCAATCAAGCATGTTGAGCACCCACACAAAACAAGGATGCAGATCCTCAGTCCAGGCGCTAACAACTCCACATCCAGAGACAAGTTCAGCGCCCAAGCCATTTTCAGCTACCATGCAACATGATGGCTCTGGCAGCACATATGCCTGAAAGTGTATGTGATCCCTGGGGAACTGAGTGTGTGGGTGAATGGCAATATTGGAATTGGCCAGCAGGGGTCTTCCAGTGCCAAAACGACTCCACTTGGCTCATTCACTTCACATACCATCAGCTTGTCGAGCACATCTAGAGGGAAACCCTGTTTGGTCACTTCTTGTCCAATGTCCATGGAGCCCAGGATGATGCAATCAAGCATGTTGAGCACCCACACAAAACAAGGATGCAGATCCTCAGTCCAGGCGCTAACAACTCCACATCCAGAGACAAGTTCAGCGCCCAAGCCATTTTCAGCTACCATGCAACATGATGGCTCTGGCAGCACATATGCCTGAAAGTGTATGTGATCCCTGGGGAACTGAGTGTGTGGGTGAATGGCAATATTCGAATTGGCCAGCAGGGGTCTTCCAGTGCCAAAACGACTCCACTTGGCTCATTCACTTCACATACCATCAGCTTGTCGAGCACATCTAGAGGGAAACCCTGTTTGGTCACTTCTTGTCCAATGTCCATGGAGCCCAGCATGATGCAATCAAGCATGTTGAGCACCCACACAAAACAAGGATGCAGATCCTCAGTCCAGGCGCTAACAACTCCACATTGAGAGACAAGTTCAGCGCCCAAGCCATTTTCAGCTACCATGCAACATGATGGCTCTGGCAGCACATATGCCTGAAAGTGTATGTGATCCCTGGGGAACTGAGTGTGTGGGTGAATGGCAATATTCGAATTGGCCAGCAGGGGTCTTCCAGTGCCAAAACGACTCCACTTGGCTCATTCACTTCACATACCATCAGCTTGTCGAGCACATCTAGAGGGAAACCCTGTTTGGTCACTTCTTGTCCAATGTCCATGGAGCCCAGGATGATGCAATCAAGCATGTTGAGCACCCACACAAAACAAGGATGCAGATCCTCAGTCCAGGCGCTAACAACTCCACATCCAGAGACAAGTTCAGCGCCCAAGCCATTTTCAGCTACCATGGAAAACGACGGCTCTGGCAGCACTTATGCCTGGAAGTGTATGTGATCCCTGGGGAACTGAGTGTGTGGGTGAATGGCAATATTCGAATTGGCCAGCAGGGGTCTTCCAGTGCCAAAACGACTCCACTTGGCTCATTCACTTCACATACCATCAGCTTGTCGAGCACATCTAGAGGGAAACCCTGTTTGGTCACTTCTTGTCCAATGTCCATGGAGCCCAGGATGATGCAATCAAGCATGTTGAGCACCCACACAAAACAAGGATGCAGATCCTCAGTCCAGGCGCTAACAACTCCACATCCAGAGACAAGTTCAGCGCCCAAGCCATTTTCAGCTACCATGGAAAACGATGGCTCTGGCAGCACATATGCCTGAAAGTGTATGTGATCCCTGGGGAACTGAGTGTGTGGGTGAATGGCAATATTCGAATTGGCCAGCAGGGGTCTTCCAGTGCCAAAACGACTCCACTTGGCTCATTCACTTCACATACCATCAGCTTGTCGAGCAGATCTAGAGGGAAACCCTGTTTGGTCACTTCTTGTCCAATGTCCATGGAGCCCAGGATGATGCAATCAAGCATGTTGAGCACCCACACAAAACAAGGATGCAGATCCTCAGTCCAGGCGCTAACAACTCCACATCCAGAGACAAGTTCAGCGCCCAAGCCATTTTCAGCTACCATGCAACATGATGGCTCTGGCAGCACATATGCCTGAAAGTGTATGTGATCCCTGGGGAACTGAGTGTGTGGGTGAATGGCAATATTCGAATTGGCCAGCAGGGGTCTTCCAGTGCCAAAACGACTCCACTTGGCTCATTCACTTCACATACCATCAGCTTGTCGAGCACATCTAGAGGGAAACCCTGTTTGGTCACTTCTTGTCCAATGTCCATGGAGCCCAGCATGATGCAATCAAGCATGTTGAGCACCCACACAAAACAAGGATGCAGATCCTCAGTCCAGGCGCTAACAACTCCACATCCAGAGACAAGTTCAGCGCCCAAGCCATTTTCAGCTACCATGGAAAACGACGGCTCTGGCAGCACATATGCCTGAAAGTGTATGTGATCCCTGGGGAACTGAGTGTGTGGGTGAATGGCAATACTTGGAATTGGCCAGCAGGGGTCTTCCAGTGCCAAAACGACTCCACTTGGCTCATTCACTTCACATACCATCAGCTTGTCGAGCACATCTAGAGGGAAACCCTGTTTGGTCACTTCTTGTCCAATGTCCATGGAGCCCAGGATGATGCAATCAAGCATGTTGAGCACCCACACAAAACAAGGATGCAGATCCTCAGTCCAGGCGCTAACAACTCCACATCCAGAGACAAGTTCAGCGCCCAAGCCATTTTCAGCTACCATGCAACATGATGGCTCTGGCAGCACATATGCCTGAAAGTGTATGTGATCCCTGGGGAACTGAGTGTGTGGGTGAATGGCAATATTCGAATTGGCCAGCAGGGGTCTTCCAGTGCCAAAACGACTCCACTTGGCTCATTCACTTCACATACCATCAGCTTGTCGAGCACATCTAGAGGGAAACCCTGTTTGGTCACTTCTTGTCCAATGTCCATGGAGCCCAGGATGATGCAATCAAGCATGTTGAGCACCCACACAAAACAAGGATGCAGATCCTCAGTCCAGGCGCTAACAACTCCACATCCAGAGACAAGTTCAGCGCCCAAGCCATTTTCAGCTACCATGCAACATGATGGCTCTGGCAGCACATATGCCTGAAAGTGTATGTGATCCCTGGGGAACTGAGTGTGTGGGTGAATGGCAATATTCGAATTGGCCAGCAGGGGTCTTCCAGTGCCAAAACGACTCCACTTGGCTCATTCACTTCACATACCATCAGCTTGTCGAGCACATCTAGAGGGAAACCCTGTTTGGTCACTTCTTGTCCAATGTCCATGGAGCCCAGGATGATGCAATCAAGCATGTTGAGCACCCACACAAAACAAGGATGCAGATCCTCAGTCCAGGCGCTAACAACTCCACATCCAGAGACAAGTTCAGCGCCCAAGCCATTTTCAGCTACCATGCAACACGACGGCTCTGGCAGCACTTATGCCTGAAAGTGTATGTGATCCCTGGGGAACTGAGTGTGTGGGTGAATGGCAATATTCGAATTGGCCAGCAGGGGTCTTCCAGTGCCAAAACGACTCCACTTGGCTCATTCACTTCACATACCATCAGCTTGTCGAGCACATCTAGAGGGAAACCCTGTTTGGTCACTTCTTGTCCAATGTCCATGGAGCCCAGGATGATGCAATCAAGCATGTTGAGCACCCACACAAAACAAGGATGCAGATCCTCAGTCCAGGCGCTAACAACTCCACATCCAGAGACAAGTTCAGCGCCCAAGCCATTTTCAGCTACCATGCAACACGATGGCTCTGGCAGCACATATGCCTGAAAGTGTATGTGATCCCTGGGGAACTGAGTGTGTGGGTGAATGGCAATATTGGAATTGGCCAGCAGGGGTCTTCCAGTGCCAAAACGACTCCACTTGGCTCATTCACTTCACATACCATCAGCTTGTCGAGCAGATCTAGAGGGAAACCCTGTTTGGTCACTTCTTGTCCAATGTCCATGGAGCCCAGGATGATGCAATCAAGCATGTTGAGCACCCACACAAAACAAGGATGCAGATCCTCAGTCCAGGCGCTAACAACTCCACATCCAGAGACAAGTTCAGCGCCCAAGCCATTTTCAGCTACCATGCAACATGATGGCTCTGGCAGCACATATGCCTGAAAGTGTATGTGATCCCTGGGGAACTGAGTGTGTGGGTGAATGGCAATATTCGAATTGGCCAGCAGGGGTCTTCCAGTGCCAAAACGACTCCACTTGGCTCATTCACTTCACATACCATCAGCTTGTCGAGCACATCTAGAGGGAAACCCTGTTTGGTCACTTCTTGTCCAATGTCCATGGAGCCCAGGATGATGCAATCAAGCATGTTGAGCACCCACACAAAACAAGGATGCAGATCCTCAGTCCAGGCGCTAACAACTCCACATCCAGAGACAAGTTCAGCGCCCAAGCCATTTTCAGCTACCATGCAAAACGATGGCTCTGGCAGCACATATGCCTGAAAGTGTATGTGATCCCTGGGGAACTGAGTGTGTGGGTGAATGGCAATATTGGAATTGGCCAGCAGGGGTCTTCCAGTGCCAAAACGACTCCACTTGGCTCATTCACTTCACATACCATCAGCTTGTCGAGCACATCTAGAGGGAAACCCTGTTTGGTCACTTCTTGTCCAATGTCCATGGAGCCCAGGATGATGCAATCAAGCATGTTGAGCACCCACACAAAACAAGGATGCAGATCCTCAGTCCAGGCGCTAACAACTCCACATCCAGAGACAAGTTCAGCGCCCAAGCCATTTTCAGCTACCATGCAACATGATGGCTCTGGCAGCACATATGCCTGAAAGTGTATGTGATCCCTGGGGAACTGAGTGTGTGGGTGAATGGCAATATTCGAATTGGCCAGCAGGGGTCTTCCAGTGCCAAAACGACTCCACTTGGCTCATTCACTTCACATACCATCAGCTTGTCGAGCACATCTAGAGGGAAACCCTGTTTGGTCACTTCTTGTCCAATGTCCATGGAGCCCAGGATGATGCAATCAAGCATGTTGAGCACCCACACAAAACAAGGATGCAGATCCTCAGTCCAGGCGCTAACAACTCCACATCCAGAGACAAGTTCAGCGCCCAAGCCATTTTCAGCTACCATGCAACATGATGGCTCTGGCAGCACTTATGCCTGGAAGTGTATGTGATCCCTGGGGAACTGAGTGTGTGGGTGAATGGCAATATTCGAATTGGCCAGCAGGGGTCTTCCAGTGCCAAAACGACTCCACTTGGCTCATTCACTTCACATACCATCAGCTTGTCGAGCACATCTAGAGGGAAACCCTGTTTGGTCACTTCTTGTCCAATGTCCATGGAGCCCAGGATGATGCAATCAAGCATGTTGAGCACCCACACAAAACAAGGATGCAGATCCTCAGTCCAGGCGCTAACAACTCCACATCCAGAGACAAGTTCAGCGCCCAAGCCATTTTCAGCTACCATGGAAAACGACGGCTCTGGCAGCACATATGCCTGAAAGTGTATGTGATCCCTGGGGAACTGAGTGTGTGGGTGAATGGCAATATTCGAATTGGCCAGCAGGGGTCTTCCAGTGCCAAAACGACTCCACTTGGCTCATTCACTTCACATACCATCAGCTTGTCGAGCACATCTAGAGGGAAACCCTGTTTGGTCACTTCTTGTCCAATGTCCATGGAGCCCAGGATGATGCAATCAAGCATGTTGAGCACCCACACAAAACAAGGATGCAGATCCTCAGTCCAGGCGCTAACAACTCCACATCCAGAGACAAGTTCAGCGCCCAAGCCATTTTCAGCTACCATGCAACATGATGGCTCTGGCAGCACATATGCCTGAAAGTGTATGTGATCCCTGGGGAACTGAGTGTGTGGGTGAATGGCAATATTCGAATTGGCCAGCAGGGGTCTTCCAGTGCCAAAACGACTCCACTTGGCTCATTCACTTCACATACCATCAGCTTGTCGAGCACATCTAGAGGGAAACCCTGTTTGGTCACTTCTTGTCCAATGTCCATGGAGCCCAGGATGATGCAATCAAGCATGTTGAGCACCCACACAAAACAAGGATGCAGATCCTCAGTCCAGGCGCTAACAACTCCACATCCAGAGACAAGTTCAGCGCCCAAGCCATTTTCAGCTACCATGGAAAACGACGGCTCTGGCAGCACATATGCCTGAAAGTGTATGTGATCCCTGGGGAACTGAGTGTGTGGGTGAATGGCAATATTGGAATTGGCCAGCAGGGGTCTTCCAGTGCCAAAACGACTCCACTTGGCTCATTCACTTCACATACCATCAGCTTGTCGAGCACATCTAGAGGGAAACCCTGTTTGGTCACTTCTTGTCCAATGTCCATGGAGCCCAGGATGATGCAATCAAGCATGTTGAGCACCCACACAAAACAAGGATGCAGATCCTCAGTCCAGGCGCTAACATCTCCACATTGAGAGACAAGTTCAGCGCCCAAGCCATTTTCAGCTACCATGCAACATGATGGCTCTGGCAGCACATATGCCTGGAAGTGTATGTGATCCCTGGGGAACTGAGTGTGTGGGTGAATGGCAATATTCGAATTGGCCAGCAGGGGTCTTCCAGTGCCAAAACGACTCCACTTGGCTCATTCACTTCACATACCATCAGCTTGTGGAGCACATCTAGAGGGAAACCCTGTTTGGTCACTTCTTGTCCAATGTCCATGGAGCCCAGGATGATGCAATCAAGCATGTTGAGCACCCACACAAAACAAGGATGCAGATCCTCAGTCCAGGCGCTAACAACTCCACATCCAGAGACAAGTTCAGCGCCCAAGCCATTTTCAGCTACCATGCAACATGATGGCTCTGGCAGCACATATGCCTGGAAGTGTATGTGATCCCTGGGGAACTGAGTGTGTGGGTGAATGGCAATATTCGAATTGGCCAGCAGGGGTCTTCCAGTGCCAAAACGACTCCACTTGGCTCATTCACTTCACATACCATCAGCTTGTCGAGCACATCTAGAGGGAAACCCTGTTTGGTCACTTCTTGTCCAATGTCCATGGAGCCCAGGATGATGCAATCAAGCATGTTGAGCACCCACACAAAACAAGGATGCAGATCCTCAGTCCAGGCGCTAACAACTCCACATCCAGAGACAAGTTCAGCGCCCAAGCCATTTTCAGCTACCATGGAAAACGACGGCTCTGGCAGCACATATGCCTGAAAGTGTATGTGATCCCTGGGGAACTGAGTGTGTGGGTGAATGGCAATATTCGAATTGGCCAGCAGGGGTCTTCCAGTGCCAAAACGACTCCACTTGGCTCATTCACTTCACATACCATCAGCTTGTCGAGCACATCTAGAGGGAAACCCTGTTTGGTCACTTCTTGTCCAATGTCCATGGAGCCCAGGATGATGCAATCAAGCATGTTGAGCACCCACACAAAACAAGGATGCAGATCCTCAGTCCAGGCGCTAACAACTCCACATCCAGAGACAAGTTCAGCGCCCAAGCCATTTTCAGCTACCATGAAAAACGACGGCTCTGGCAGCACATATGCCTGAAAGTGTATGTGATCCCTGGGGAACTGAGTGTGTGGGTGAATGGCAATATTCGAATTGGCCAGCAGGGGTCTTCCAGTGCCAAAACGACTCCACTTGGCTCATTCACTTCACATACCATCAGCTTGTGGAGCACAACTAGAGGGAAACCCTGTTTGGTCACTTCTTGTCCAATGTCCATGGAGCCCAGGATGATGCAATCAAGCATGTTGAGCACCCACACAAAACAAGGATGCAGATCCTCAGTCCAGGCGCTAACAACTCCACATCCAGAGACAAGTTCAGCGCCCAAGCCATTTTCAGCTACCATGCAACATGATGGCTCTGGCAGCACATTATGCCTGAAAGTGTATGTGATCCCTGGGGAACTGAGTGTGTGGGTGAATGGCAATATTGGAATTGGCCAGCAGGGGTCTTCCAGTGCCAAAACGACTCCACTTGGCTCATTCACTTCACATACCATCAGCTTGTCGAGCACATCTAGAGGGAAACCCTGTTTGGTCACTTCTTGTCCAATGTCCATGGAGCCCAGGATGATGCAATCAAGCATGTTGAGCACCCACACAAAACAAGGATGCAGATCCTCAGTCCAGGCGCTAACAACTCCACATCCAGAGACAAGTTCAGCGCCCAAGCCATTTTCAGCTACCATGGAAAACGACGGCTCTGGCAGCACATATGCCTGAAAGTGTATGTGATCCCTGGGGAACTGAGTGTGTGGGTGAATGGCAATATTCGAATTGGCCAGCAGGGGTCTTCCAGTGCCAAAACGACTCCACTTGGCTCATTCACTTCACATACCATCAGCTTGTCGAGCACATCTAGAGGGAAACCCTGTTTGGTCACTTCTTGTCCAATGTCCATGGAGCCCAGGATGATGCAATCAAGCATGTTGAGCACCCACACAAAACAAGGATGCAGATCCTCAGTCCAGGCGCTAACAACTCCACATTGAGAGACAAGTTCAGCGCCCAAGCCATTTTCAGCTACCATGGAAAACGACGTCTCTGGCAGCACATATGCCTGAAAGTGTATGTGATCCCTGGGGAACTGAGTGTGTGGGTGAATGGCAATATTCGAATTGGCCAGCAGGGGTCTTCCAGTGCCAAAATGACTCCACTTGGCTCATTCACTTCACATACCATCAGCTTGTCGAGCACATCTAGAGGGAAACCCTGTTTGGTCACTTCTTGTCCAATGTCCATGGAGCCCAGGATGATGCAATCAAGCATGTTGAGCACCCACACAAAACAAGGATGCAGATCCTCAGTCCAGGCGCTAACATCTCCACATTGAGAGACAAGTTCAGCGCCCAAGCCATTTTCAGCTACCATGAAAACGACGGCTCTGGCAGCACATATGCCTGGAAGTGTATGTGATCCCTGGGGAACTGAGTGTGAAACTGCTTCACAATGTTACATTGTGTTTTATAGACACTGTGTGAGAAATTTGGGATTTCGTTTTAAGCGGGTTTTCCATTGTGAAGCAGTTTCACATTCTGAATTACTTCCCTATAGGTAACATGTACTTCGTGTTGTAAATGGTGTCAGAACCTTGCTTTTGAAAGGTAGCTGAAAACTGCGTTGGCGCTGATGTACTCGCTGTACGTGGAGTTGTCTGCATTTCAAAGGAGCAGCTACATCATTACTTTGTGTGGAATACTCAATAAGCTGCATTCAGTACATTGTGTTTTTCTTGCCTATAGCTAACATGTACTTCGTGTTGTAAATGGTGCCAGAACCTTGGTTTTCAAAGGTAGCTGCAACCTGCGTTGGTGTTGATGTTCCTGCTGGATGTGGAGTGGGCTGCATTTCAAAGGAGTAGCTAGATCATTACTTTGTGCGGAGTACTCAATAAGCTACATTTCAGCGCATTGTGTTTTTCTTCCCTATAGCTAACATGTACTTCTTGTTGTAAATTTTGCCAGAATCTTGGTTTTCAAAGGTAGCTGAAAACTGCTTTGGCGCTGATGTTCTCGCTGAACATGGAGTTGACTGCATTTCAAAGGAGCAGCTAGATCATTACTTTGTGCGGAATACCCAAGAAGCTGCATTTCAGCACATTGTGTTTTATAGCCACTGTGTGAGAAAAGTGGGATTTCGTTCGAAGTGGGTTTTCCATTGTGAAGCAGTTTCACATTCTGAGTTTCTTCGCTATAGCTAACATATACTTCGTGTTGTAAATGGTGCCAGAACCTTGCTTTTCAAAGGTACCTGAAAACTGCGTTGGCGCTGATGTTCTCGCTGAAAATGGAGTTGACTGCAATTCAAAGGAGCAGCTAGATCATTACTTTGTGCGGAATACTCAAGAAGCTGCATTTCAGCGCATTGTGTTTTATAGACACTGTGTGAGGAATATGGGATTTCGTTCGAAGCGGGTTTTCCATTGTGAAGCAGTTTCACATTCTGAGTTTCTTGCCTATATCTAACATGTACTTCATGCTGTAAATGGTTCCAGAACCTTGGTTTTCAAATGTAGCTGCAAACTGCGTTGGCGCTGATGTTCTCGCTGGACGTGGATTTGTCTGCATTTCAAAGGAGCAGCTAGATCATTACTTTGTGCAGAATACTCAATAAGCTGCATTTCAGCGCATTGTGTTTTTCTTCCCTATAGCTAATATGTACTTCGTGTTGTAAATGGTGCCAGAACCTTGGTTTTCAAAGGTAGCTGCAAACTGCGTTGGCGCTGATGTACTTGCTGAACGTGGAGTTGTCTGCATTTCAAATGAGCAGCTAGATCATTACTTTGTGCGGAATACTCAATAAGCTGCATTTAAGCACATTGTGTTTTACAGACACCGTGTGAGAAATATGGGATTTCTTTCGACACGGGTTTTCCATTGTGAAGCAGTTTCACATTCTGAGTTTCTTCCCTATAGCTAACATGTACTTCGTGTTGTAAATGGTGCCAGAAACTTGGTTTTCAAAGGTAGCTGAAAACTGCAATGGTGTAAAGTTCTCGCTGGATGTGGAGTTGTCTGCATTTCAAAGATGTAGCTGGATCATTATTTTGTGCTGAATACTCAATAAGCTGCATTTCAGCGCATTGTGTTTTTCTTCCCTATAGCTAACATGTACTTCGTGTTGTAAATGGTGCCAGAACCTTGGTTTTCGAAAGTAGCTGAAAACTGCATTGGTGTTGATGTTCTCGCTGGATGTGGAGTTGTGTGCTATTCAAAGGAGCAGCTAGATCATTACTTTGTGCGGAATACTCAATAAGATGCTTTTCAGCACATTGAGTTGTATAGATAGTGTGTGAGAAAAAGTGGGATTTCGTTTTAAGCGTATTTTCCATTGTGAAGCAGTTTCACATTCTGAGTTTCTTCCCTATAGCTAACATGTACTTCGTACTGTAAATGGTGCCAGAACCTTTGTTTTCAAGCTGCATTTAAGCACATTGTGTTTTTCTTCGCTATAGCTAACATGTACTTCGTGTTGTAAATGGTGCAAGAACCTTGGTTTACGAAAGTAGCTGAAAACTGCATTGGAGTCGATGTTCTCGCTGGATGTGGAGTGGGCTGCATTTCAAAGGAGTAGCTAGATCATTATTTTGTGCGGAACACTCAAAAAGCTGCGTTTCAGCGCATTGTGTTTTTCTTCCCTAACGCTAACATGTACTTCGTGTTGTAAATGGTGCCATAACCTTGGTTTTCAAAGGTAGCTGCAAACTGCGTTGGCGCTGATGTTCTCGCTGAACGTGGAGTTGTCTGCATTTCAAAGGAGCAGCTAGATCATTACGTTGTGCGGGATACTCAATAAGCTGTCTTTCAGCGCATTGTGTTTTTCTTCCCTAATGCTAACATGTACTTCGTGTTGTAAATGATGCCAGAACCTTGGTTTTCGAAAGCAGCTGAAAACTGCATTGGTGTTGATATTCTCGCTGGATGTGGAGTGGGCTGCATTTCAAAGGAGCAGCTAGATCATTACTTTGTGCGGAACACTCAATAAGCTGCATTTCAGCGCATTGGTTTTTCTTCAATAGCTAACATGTACTTCGTGTTGTAAATGGTGCCAGAAACTTGTTTTTCAAAGGTAGCTGAAAACTGCGTTGGCGCTGATGTTCTCGCTGAACGTGGAGTTGTCTGCATTTCAAAGGAGCAGCTAGATCATTACTTTGTCTGTAATACTCAATAAGCTGCATTTCAGCGCATTGTGTCTTTATTCCCAATAGCTAACATGTACTTCGTGTTGTAAATGGTGCCAAAAGCTTGGATTCAAAGCTAGCGGAAAACTGCATTGGTGTTGATGTTCTCGCTGGATGTGGTGCTGTCTGCAATTCAAAGGAGCAGCTAGATCATTACTTTGTGCGGAATACTCAAGAAGCTGCATTTCAGCACATTGTGTTTTATAGCCTGCTTTGGCGGTGCAGTTCTTGCGGTACATGGAGTTGTCTGCATTTCAAAGGAGCAGCTAGATCATTACTTTGAGCGGAATACTCAAGAAGCTGCATTTCAGCACATTGTGTTTTATAGCCACTGTGTGAGAAAAGTGGGATTTCGTTCGATGCGGGTTTTCCATTGTGAAGCAGTTTCACATTCTGAGTTTCTTGCCTATATCTAACACGTACTTCATGTTGTAAATGGTGCCAGAACCTTGGTTTTCAAAGGTAGCTCAAAACTGCATTGGTGTTGTTATCACTGGATGAGGTGTTGTCTGCATTTCAAAGGATTAGCAAGTTCATTATTTTGTCTGGAATACTCAATAAGCTGCATTTAAGCACATTGTGTTTTTCTTCCTTATAGCTAACATGTACTTCGTGTTGTAAATGGTGCCAGAACCTTGCTTTTCAAAGGTAGGTGAAAACTGCGTAGGCGGTGATGTTCTCAATGAACATGGTGTTGTCTGCATTTCAAAGGAGCAGCTAGATCATTACTTTGTGCGGAATACTCAATAAACTGCATTTAAGCACATTGTGTTTTATAGCCACTGTGTGAGAAAAGTTGGATTTCGTTCGAAGCGGGTTTTCCATTGTGAAGCAGTTTCACATTCTGAGTTTCTTTCCTATATCTAACATGTACTTCGTGTTGTAAATGGTGCCAGAACCTTGGTTTCAAAGGTAGCTGAAAACTGCGTTGGCGCTGATGTTCTCGCTGAACGTGGAGTTGACTGCATTTCAAAGGAGCAACTAGATCATTACTTTGAGCGGAATACTCAATAAGCTGCATTTCAGCACATTGTGTTTTTCTTCCCTATAGCTAACATGTACTTCTTGTTGTAAATGGTGCCAGAAGCTTGGTTTCAAAGCTAGCTGAAAACTGCATTGGTTTTGATGTTCTCGCTGGATGTGGAGTTGTCTGCATTTCAAAGGAGCAGCTAGATCATTACTTTGTGCGGAATACTCAATAAGCTGCATTTCAGCACATTGTGTTTTTCTTCGCTATAGCTAACATGTACTTCGTGTTGTAAATGGTGCCAGAACCTTGCTTTTCAAAGGTAGCTGAAAACTGCGTACCCGGTGATGTTCTCAATGAACATGGAGTTGACTGCAATTCAAAGGAGCAGCTAGATCATTACTTTGTGCGGAATACTCAAGAAGCTGCATTTAAGCACATTGTGTTTTATAGCCACTGTGTGAGAAAAGTGGGATTTCATTCGAAGCGGGTTTTCCAGTGTGAAGCAGTTTCACATTCTGAGTTTCTTCCCTATAGCTAACTTGTACTTCGTGTTGTAAATGGTGCTGGACCCTTGGTTTTCAAAGGTAGCTGAAAACTGCATTGGTGTTATGTTCTCGCTCGATGTGGAGTTGTCTGCATTTCAAAGGAGGAGCTGGATCATTATTTTGTGCGGAATACTCAATAAGCTGCATTTCAGCGCATTGTGTTTTTCTTCCCTAATGCTAACATGTACTTCGTGTTGTAAATGGTGCCAGAACCTTGGTTTTCGAAAGTAGCTGAAAACTGCATTGATGTTGATGTTCTCGCTGGATGTGGAGTGGGCTGCAATACAAAGGAGCAGCTAGATCATTACTTTGTGCGGAATACTCAATAAGCTGCATTTCCCTGCATTGTGTTTTTCTTCCCTATAGCTAACATGTACTTCGTGTTGTAAATGGTGCTGAAACCTTGGTTTTCAAAGGTAGCTGAAAACTGCGTTGGCGCTGATGTTCTCGCTGAACGTGGAGTTGTCTGCATTTCAAAGGAGCAGCCAGATCATTACTTTGTGCAGAATACTCCATAAGCTGCATTTCAGCACATTGTGGTTTTCTTCGGTATAGCTAACATGTACTTCGTGTTGTAAATGGTGCCAGAACCTTGGTTTTTGAAAGTAGCTGAAAACTGCATTGGTGTTGATGTTCTCGCTGGATGTGGAGTGGGCTGCATTTCAAAGGAGTAGCTAGATCATTATTTTGTGCGGAATACTCAAGAAGCTGCATTTCAGCACATTGTGTTTTTTTTCCCTAACGCTAACATGTACTTCGTGTTGTAAGTGGTGCCAGAACCTTGGTTTTCAAAGGTAGCTGAAAACTGCTTTGGCGCTGATGTTCTCGCTGAACGTGGAGTTGTCTGCATTTCAAAGGAGCAGCTAGATCATTACTTTGAGCGGAATACTCAAGAAGCTGCATTTCAGCACATTGTGTTTTATAGATAGTGTGTGAGAAAAGTGGGATTTCGTTCGAAGCGGGTTTTCCATTGTGAAGCAGTTTCACATTCTGAGTTTCTTGACTATAGCTAACATACTTCGTGTTGTAAATGGTGCCAGAACCTTGCTATTCAAAGGTATCTGAAAACTGCGTTGGCGCTGATGTTCTTGCTGAACGTGGAGTTGACTGCATTTCAAAGGAGCAGCTAGATCATTACTTTGTGCGGAATACTCCAGAAGCTGCATTTCAGCACATTGTGTTGTATAGATAGTGTGTGAGAAAAGTTGGGATTTCGTGTTAAGAGGGTTTTCCTTTGTGCAGCAGTTTCACATTCTGAGTTTCTTCCATATAGGTAACATGTACTTCGTGTTGTAAATGGTGCCAGAACCTTGATTTTCGAAAGCAGCTGGAAACTGCATTGATGTTGATGTTCTCGCTGGATGTGGAGTGGGCTGCAATACAAAGGAGCAGCTAGATCATTACTTTGTGCGGAATACTCAAGAAGCTGCATTTCAGCGCATTGTGTTTTTCTTCCCTAACGCTAACATGTACTTCGTGTTGTAAATGGTGACAGAACCTTGGTTTCCAAAGGTAGCTGAAAACTGCTTTGGCACTGATGTTCTCGCAGAACGTGGAGTTGTCTGCATTTCAAAGGAGCAGCTAGATCATTACTTTGAGCGGAATACTCAAGAAGCTGCATTTCAGCATATTGTGTTTTATAGCCACTGTGTGAGAAAAGTGGGATTTCGTTCGACACGGGTTTTCCATTGTGAAGCAGTTTCACATTCTGAGTTTCTTGCCTATGTCTAACACGTACTTCGTCTTCTAAATGGTGCCAGAGCCTTGGTTTTCAAAGGTAGCTGAAAACTGCATTGGTGTTGTTATCGCTGGATGAGGTGTTGTCTGCATTTCAAAGGATTAGCAAGTTTATTATTTTGTGCGGAATACTCAATAAGATGCATTTCAGCGCATTGCGTTTTTCTTCGCTATAGCGATCATGTACTTCGTGTTGTAAATGGTGCCAGAACCTTGCTTTTCAAAGGTAGGTGAAAACTGCGCAGGCGGTGATGTTCTCAATGAACATGGAGTTGTCTGCATTTCAAAGGAGCTGCTAGATCATTACTTTGAGCGGAATACTCAATAAGCTGCATTTCAGCGCATTGTGTTTTTCTTCCCTATAGCTAACATGTACTTCGTGTTGTAAATGGTTTCAGAAGCTTGGTTTCAAAGCTAGCTGAAAACTGCATTGGTGTTGATATTCTCGCTGGATGTGGAGTTGTCTGCATTTCAAAGGAGCAGCTACATCATTACTTTGTGCGGAATACTCAATAAACTGCATTTAAGCATATTGTGTTTTATAGCCACTGTGTGAGAAAAGTGGGATTTCGTTCGAAGCGGGTTTTCCATTGTGAAGCAGTTTCACATTCTGAGTTTCTTGCCTATAGCTAACATGTACTTCGTGTTGTAAATGGTGCAAGAACCTTGGTTTCAAAGGTAGCTGAAAACTGCGTTGGCGCTGATGTTCTCGCTGAACGTGGAGTTGTCTGCATTTCAAAGGAGCAGCTAGATCATTACGTTGTCTGTAACACTCAATAAGCTGCCTTTCAGCGCATTGTGTTTTTCTTCGCTAACGCTAACATGTACTTCGTGTTGTAAATGATGCCAGAACCTTGCTTTTCAAACGTAGCTGAAAACTGCGTTGGCGCTGATGTTCTCGCTGAACGTGGAGTTGACTGCATTTCAAAGGAGCAGCTAGATCATTACTTTGTGCGGAATACTCAAGAAGATGCATTTCAGCACATTGTGTTTTATAGCCACTGTGTGAGAAAAGTTGGAATTTCGTTTTAAGAGGGTTTTCCTTTGTGAAGCAGTTTCACATTCTGAGTTTCTTCCATATAGGTAACATGTACTTCGTGTTGTAAATGGTGCCAGAACATTGGTTTTCGAAAGCAGCTGAAAACTGCATTGGTGTTGATGTTCTCGCTGGATGTGGAGTGGGCTGCAATACAAAGAAGCAGCTAGATCATTACTTTGTGCGGAATACTCAAGAAGCTGCATTTCAGCACATTGTGTTTCATAGCCTGCTTTGGCGGTGCAGTTCTTGCTGTACGTGGAGTTGTCTGCATTTCAAAGGAGCATCTAGATCATTACTTTGAGCGGAATACTCAAGAAGCTGCATTTCAGCGCATTGTGTTTTTCTTCCCTATAGCTAACATGTACTTCGTGTTGTAAATGGTGCCAAAAGCTTGGTTTCAAAGCTAGCGGAAAACTGCATTGGTGTTGATGTTCTCGCTGGATGTGGTGCTGTCTGCAATTCAAAGGAGCAGCTAGATCATTACTTTGTGCGGAATACTCAAGAAGCTGCATTTAAGCACATTGTGTTGTATAGATAGTGTGTGAGAAAAGTGGGATTTCGTTTTAAGCGGGTTTTCCATTGTGAAGCAGTTTCACATTCTGAGTTTCTTCCCTATAGCTAACATGTACTTCGTGTTGTAAATCGTGCCAGAGCCTTGGTTTTCAAAGGTACCTGAAAACTGCGTTGGCGCTGATGTTCTTGCTGAACGTGGAGTTGTCTGCATTTCAAAGGAGCAGCTAGATCATTACTTTGAGCGGAATACTCAAGAAGCTGCATTTCAGCACATTGTGTTTTATAGCCACTGTGTGAGAAAAGTGGGATTCATTCGAAGCGGGTTTTCCAGTGTGAAGCAGTTTCACATTCTCAGTTTCTTCCCTATAGCTAACTTATACTTCATGTTGTAAATGGTGCTGGACCCTTGGTTTTCAAAGGTAGCTGAAAACTGCATTGGTGTTATGTTCTCGCTGGATGTGGAGTTGTCTGCATTTCAAAGGAGTAGCTGGATCATTATTTTGTGCGGAATACTCAATAAGCTGCCTTTCAGCGCATTGTGTTTTTCTTCCCTAATGCTAACATGTACTTCGTGTTGTAAATGGTGCCAGAACCTTGGTTTTCAAAGGTAGCTGAAAACTGCTTTGGCGCTGATGTTCTCGCTGAACGTGGAGTTGTCTGCATTTCAAAGGAGCAGCTAGATCATTACTTTGAGCGGAATACTCAAGAAGCTGCATTTCAGCACATTGTGTTTTATAGCCACTGTGTGAGAAAAGTGGGATTTCGTTCGACACGGGTTTTCCATTGTGAAGCAGTTTCACATTCTGAGTTTCTTGCCTATGTCTAACACGTACTTCGTGTTGTAAATGGTGCCAGAGCCTTGGTTTTCAAAGGTAGCTGAAAACTGCATTGGTGTTGTTATCGCTGCATGAGGTGTTGTCTGCATTTCAAAGGATTAGCAAGTTTATTATTTTGTGCGGAATACTCAATAAGATGCATTTCAGCGCATTGTGTTTTTCTTCGCTATAGCTAACATGTACTTCGTGTTGTAAATGGTGCCAGAACCTTGCTTTTCAAAGGTAGGTGAAAACTGCGTAGGCGGTGATGTTCTCAATGAACATGGAGTTGTCTGCATTTCAAAGGAGCTGCTAGATCATTACTTTGAGCGGAATACTCAAGAAGCTGCATTTCAGCGCATTGTGTTTTTCTTCCCTATAGCTAACATGTACTTTGTGTTGTAAATGGTGCCAGAAGCTTGGTTTCAAAGCTAGCTGAAAACTGCATTGGTGTGATATTCTCGCTGGATGTGGAGTTGTCTGCATTTCAAATGAGCAGCTAGATCATTACTTTGTGCGGAATACTCAATAAGCTGCATTTCAGCACATTGTGTTTTTCTTCGCTATAGCTAACATGTACTTCGTGTTGTAAACGGTGCCAGAACCTTGCTTTTCAAAGGTAGCTGAAAACTGCGTTGGCGCATATGTTCTCAATGAACATGGAGTTGACTGCATTTCAAAGGAGCTGCTAGATCATAACTTGTGCGGAATACTCAATAAACTGCATTTAAGCATATTGTGTTTTATAGCCACTGTGTGAGAAAAGTGGGATTTCGTTCGAAGCGGGTTTTCCATTGTGAAGCACTTTCACATTCTGAGTTTCTTCCCTATAGCTAACATGTACTTCGTGTTGTAAATGGTGCCAGAACCTTGGTTTCAAAGGTAGCTGAAAACTGCGTTGGCGCTGATGTTCTCGCTGAACGTGGAGTTGTCTGCATTTCAAAGGAGCAGCTAGATCATTACGTTGTCTGTAACACTCAATAAGCTGCCTTTCAGCGCATTGTGTTTTTCTTCGCTAACGCTAACATGTACTTCGTGTTGTAAATGATGCCAGAACCTTGCTTTTCAAACGTAGCTGAAAACTGCGTTGGCGCTGATGTTCTCGCTGAACGTGGAGTTGACTGCATTTCAAAGGAGCAGCTAGATCATTACTTTGTGCGGAATACTCAAGAAGATGCATTTCAGCACATTGTGTTTTATAGATTGTGTGTGAGAAAAGTTGCAATTTCGTTTTAAGAGGGTTTTCCTTTGTGAAGCAGTTTCACATTCTGAGTTTCTTCCATATAGGTAACATGTACTTCGTGTTGTAAATGGTGCCAGAACATTGGTTTTCGAAAGCAGCTGAAAACTGCATTGGTGTTGATGTTCTCGCTGGATGTGGAGTGGGCTGCAATACAAAGAAGCAGCTAGATCATTACTTTGTGCGGAATACTCAAGAAGCTGCATTTCAGCACATTGTGTTTCATAGCCTGCTTTGGCGGTGCAGTTCTTGCTGTACGTGGAGTTGTCTGCATTTCAAAGGAGCATCTAGATCATTACTTTGAGCGGAATACTCAAGAAGCTGCATTTCAGCGCATTGTGTTTTTCTTCCCTATAGCTAACATGTACTTCGTGTTGTAAATGGTCCCAGAACCTTGGTTTCAAAGCTGGCTGAAAACTGCATTGGTGTTGACATTCTCCCTGGATGTGGAGTTGTCTGTATTTCAAAGGAGCAGCTAGATCATTACTTTGTCTGTAATACTCAATAAGCTGCATTTCAGCGCATTGTGTCTTTCTTCCCTATAACTAACATGTACTTCGTGTTGTAAATGGTGCCAAAAGCTTGGTTTCAAAGCTAGCAGAAAACTGCATTGCTGTTGATGTTCTCGCTGGATGTGGTGCTGTCTGCAATTCAAAGGAGCAGCTAGATCATTACTTTGTGCGGAATACTCAAGAAGCTGCATTTAAGCACATTGTGTTGTATAGATAGTGTGTGAGAAAAGTGGGATTTCGTTTTAAGCGGGTTTTCAATTGTGAAGCAGTTTCACATTCTGAGTTTCTTCCCTATAGCTAACATGTACTTCGTGTTGTAAATCGTGCCAGAGCCTTGGTTTTCAAAGGTAGCTGAAAACTGCGTTGGCGCTGATGTTCTCGCTGAACGTGGAGTTGTCTGCATTTCAAAGGAGCAGCTAGATCATTACTTTGAGCGGAATACTCAAGAAGCTGCATTTCAGCACATTGTGATTTATAGATAGTGTGTGAGAAAAGTTGGGATTTCGTTTTAAGCGGGTTTTCCATTGTGAAGCAGTTTCACATTCTGAGTTTCTTCCCTATAGCTAACATGTACTTCGTGTTTTAAATGGTGCCAGAGCCTTGGTTTTCAAAGGTAGCTGAAAACTGCGTTGGCGCTGATGTTCTCGCTGAACGTGGAGTTGTCTGCATTTCAAAGGAGCAGCTAGATCATTACTTTGTGCGGAATACTCAAGAAGCTGCATTTAAGCACATTATGTTTTTCTTCGCTATAGCTAACATGTACTTCGTGTTGTAAATGGAGCCAGAACCTTGCTTTTCAAAGGTAGCTGAAAACTGCGTAGGCGGTGATGTTCTCAATGAACATGGAGTTGACTGTATTTCAAAGGAGCAGCTAGATCATTACTTTGTGCGGAATACTCAAGAAGCTGCATTTAAGCACATTGTGTTTTATACCCACTGTGTGAGAAAAGTGGGATTTCATTCGAAGCGGGTTTTCCATTGTGAAGCAGTTTCACATTCTGAGTTTCTTCCCTATAGCTAACATGTACTTCGTGTTGTAAATGGTGCCAGAACCTTGCTTTTCAACGATAGCTGAAAACTGCATTGGCGCTGATGTTCTCGCTGAACATGGAGTTGTCTGCATTTCAAAGGAGCAGCTAGATCATTACTTTGTGCGGAATACTCAATAAGCTGCATTTCGGCGCATTGTGTTTTTCTTCCCTATAGCTAACATGTACTTCGTTTTATAAATGGTGCCAGAAGCTTGGTTTCAAAGCTAGCTGAAAACTGCATTGCTGTTGATGTTCTCGCTGGATGTGGAGTTGTCTGCAATTCAACGGGGCAGCCAGATCATTACTTTGTGCGGAATACTCAAGAAGCTGCATTTCAGCGCATTGTGTTTTTCTTCCCTATAGATAACATGTACTTCGTGTTGTAAACGGTGCCAGAACCTTGGTTTTCAAAGGTAGCTGCAAACTGCGTAGGTGCTGATGTTCTCACTGGATGTGGAGTTGACTGCATTTCAAAGGAGCAGCTAGATCATTACTTTGTGCGGAATACTCAAGAAGCTGCATTTAAGCACATTGTGGTGTATAGATAGTGTGTGAGAAAAGTGGGATTTCGTTTTAGGCGGGTTTTACATTGTGAAGCAGTTTCACATTCTGAGTTTCTTCCCTATAGCTAACATGTACTTCGTGTTGTAAATGGTGCCAGAGCCTTGGTTTTTTAAGGTACCTGAAAACTGCGTTGGCGCTGCTGTTCTCGCTGAACGTGGAGTTGACTGCGTAGGCGCTGGATGTGGAGTTGTGTGCTATTCAAAGCAGCAGCTAGATCATTACTTTGTGCAGAATACTCCATAAGCTGCATTTCAGCACATTGTGTTTTTCTTCGCTAACGCTAACATGTACTTCGTGTTGTAAATGGTGCCAGAACCTTGGTTTTTGAAAGTAGCTGAAAACTGCATTGCTGTTGATGTTCTCACTGGATGTGGAGTGGGCTGCATTTCAAAGGAGTAGTTAGATCATTATTTTGTGCGGAACACTCAATAAGCTGCATTTCAGCACATTGTGTTTTATAGCCACTGTGTGAGAAAAGTGGGATTTCGTTCGAAGCGGGTTTTCCATTGTGAAGCAGTTTCACATTCTGAGTTTCTTGCCTATAGCTAACATATACTTCGTGTTGTAAATAGTGCCAGAGCCTTGGTTTTCAAAGGTAGCTGCAAACTGCGTTGGCTCTGCTGTTCTCACTGAACGTGGAGTTGTCTGCATTTCAAAGAAGCAGCTAGATCATTACGTTGTCTGTAATACTCAATAAGCTGCATTTCAGCGCATTGTGTTTTTCTTCGCTATAGCTAACATGTACTTCGTGTTGTAAATGGTGCCAGAACCTTGCTTTTCAATGGTAGCTGAAAACTGCATTGGCGCTGATGTTCTCGCTGAACATGGAGTTGACTGCATTTCAAAGGAGCAGCTAGATCATTACTTTGAGCGGAATACTCAAGAAGCTGCATTTAAGCACATTGTGTTGTATAGATAGTGTGTGAGAAAAGTGGGATTTCGTTTTAAGCGGGTTTTCCATTGTGAAGCAGTTTCACATTCTGAGTTTCTTCCCTATAGCTAACATGTACTTCGTGTTGTAAATGGTGCCAGAGCCTTGCTTTTAAAGGTAGCTGAAAACTGCGTTGGCGCTGATGTTCTCGCTGAACGTGGAGTTGTCTGCATTTCAAAGGAGCAGCTAGATCATTACTTTGTGCGGAATACTCAAGAAGCTGCATTTCAGCACATTGTGTTTTATAGCCTGCTTTGGCGGTGCAGTTCTTGCTGTACGTGGAGTTGTCTGCATTTCAAAGGAGCAGCTAGATCATTACTTTGAGCGGAATACTCAAGAAGCTGCATTTCAGCGCATTGTGTCTTTCTTCCCTATAGCTAACATATACTTCGTGTTGTAAATGGTCCCAGAACCTTGGTTTCAAAGCTAGCGGAAAACTGCATTGGTGTTGATATTCTCCCTGGATGTGGAGTTGTCTGTATTTCAAAGGAGCAGCTAGATCATTACTTTGTCTGTAATACTCAATAAGCTGCATTTCAGCGCATTGTGTCTTTCTTCCCTATAACTAACATGTACTTCATGTTGTAAATGGTGCCAAAAGCTTGGTTTCAAAGCTAGCGGAAAACTGCATTGGTGTTGATGTTCTCGCTGGATGTGGTGCTGTCTGCAATTCAAAGGAGCAGCTGGACCATTACTTTGTGCGGAATACTCAAGAAGCTGCATTTAAGCACATTGTGTTGTATAGATAGTGTGTGAGAAAAGTTGGATTTCGTTTTAAGCGGGTTTTCCATTGTGAAGCAGTCTCACATTCTGAGTTTCTTCCCTATAGCTAACATGTACTTCGTGTTGTAAATCGTACCAGAGCCTTGCTTTTAAAGGTAGCTGAAAACTGCATTGGCGCTGATGTTCTCGCTGAACGTGGAGTTGTCTGCATTTCAAAGGAGCAGCTAGATCATTACTTTGTGCGGAATACTCAAGAAGCTGCATTTCAGCACATTGTGTTTCATAGCCACTGTGTGAGAAAAGTGGGATTTCGTTTTAGGCGGGTTTTACATTGTGAAGCAGTTTCACATTCTGAGTTTCTTCCCTATAGCTAACATGTACTTCGTGTTGTAAATGGTGCCAGAGCCTTGGTTTTCAAAGGTACCTGAAAACTGCGTTGGCGCTGCTGTTCTCGCTGAACGTGGAGTTGACTGCATTTCAAAGGAGCAGCTAGATCATTACGTTGTCTGTAATACTCAATAAGCTGCCTTTCAGCGCATTGTGTTTTTCTTCGCTAATGCTAACATGTACTTCGTGTTGTAAATGGTGCCAGAATCTTGCTTTTCAAAGCTAGCTGAAAACTGCATTGGTTTTGATGTTCTCGCTGGATGTGGAGTTGTGTGCTATTCAAAGGAGCAGCTAGATCATTACTTTGTGCAGAATACTCCATAAGCTGCATTTCAGCACATTGTGTTTTTCTTCGCTAACGCTAACATGTACTTCGTGTTGTAAATGGTGCCAGAACCTTGGTTTTTGAAAGTAGCTGAAAACTGCATTGCTGTTGATGTTCTCACTGGATGTGGAGTGGACTGCATTTCAAAGGAGTAGTTAGATCATTATTTTGTGCGGAACACTCAATAAGCTGCATTTCAGCGCATTGTGTTTTTCTTCGCTATAGCTAACATGTACTTCGTGTTGTAAATGGTGCCAGAACCTTGGTTTTCGTAACTAGCTGAAAACTGCATTGGTGTTGATGTTCTCACTGGATGTGGAGTGGGCTGCATTTCAAAGGAGTAGCTAGATCATTATTTTGTGCGGAACACTCAATAAGCTGCATTTCAGCGCATTGGTTTTTCTTCGCTATAGCTAACATGTACTTCGTGTTGTAAATGGTGCCAGAACCATGCTTTTCAAAGGTAGCTGAAAACTGCATAGGCGCTGATGTTCTCGCTGGATGTGGAGTTGTGTGCTATTCAAAGGAGCAGCTAGATCATTACTTTGTGCAGAATACTCAATAAGTTGCATTTAAGCACATTGTGGTGTATAGATAGTGTGTGAGAAAAGTGGGATTTCGTTTTAGGCGGGTTTTCTATTGTGAAGCAGTTTCACATTCTGAGTTTCTTCCCTACAGCTAACATGTACTTCGTGTTGTAAATGGTGCCAGAACCTTGGTTTTCAAAGGTAGCTGAAAACTGCGTTGGCGCTGATGTTCTCGCTGAACGTGGAGTTGTCTGCATTTCAAAGGAGCAGCTAGATCATTACGTTGTCTGTAATACTCAATAAGCTGCCTTTCAGCGCATTGTGTTTTTCTTCCCTAACGCTAACATGTACTTCGTGTTGTAAATGGTGCCAGAACCATGCTTTTCAAAGGTAGCTGAAAACTGCGTAGGCGCTGATGTTCTCGCTGGATGTGGAGTGGGCTGCAATACAAATGAGCAGCTAGATCATTACTTTGTGCGGAATACTCGAGAAGCTGCATTTCAGCACATTTGTTTTATAGCCTGCTTTGGCGGTGCAGTTCTTGCTGTACGTGGAGTAGTCTGCATTTCAAAGGAGCAGCTAGATCATTACTTTGTGCGGAATACTCAAGAAGCTGCATTTCAGCATATTGTGTTTTATAGCCACTGTGTGAGAAAAGTGGGATTTCGTTCGACACGGGTTTTCCATTGTGAAGCAGTTTCACATTCTGAGTTTCTTGCCTATGTCTAACACGTACTTCGTGTTGTAAATGGTGCTGGAACCTTGGTTTTCAAAAGTAGCTGAAAACTGCATTGGTGTTGTTATCGCTGGATGAGGTGTTGTCTGCATTTCAAAGGATTAGCAAGTTTATTATTTTGTGCGGAATACACAATAAGCTGCATTTCAGCGCATTGTGTTGTATAGATAGTGTGTGAGAAATATGGGATTTCGTTCGAAGCGGGTTTTCTATTGTGAAGCAGTTTCACATTCTGAGTTTCTTCCCTATAGCTTACATGTACTTCGTGTTGTAAATGGTGCCAGAACCTTGGTTTCAAAGCTAGCGGAAAACTGCATTGGTGCTGATGTTCTCGCTGGATGTGGTGCTGTCTGCAATTCAAAGGAGCAGCTAGATCATTACTTTGTGCGGAATACTCAATAAGCTGCATTTAAGCACATTGTGTTTTTCTTCGCTATAGCTAACATGTACTTCGTGTTGTAAATGGTGCCAGAACCTTGCTTTTCAAAGGTAGCTGAAAACTGCATTGGCGCTGATGTTCTCGCTGAACGTGGAGTTGACTGCATTTCAAAGGAGCAGCTAGATCATTATTTTGTGCGGAATACTCAAGAAGCTGCATTTAAGCACATTGTGTTTAATAGCCTGCTTTGGCGGTGCAGTTCTTGCTGTACGTGGAGTTGTCTGCATTTCAAAGGAGCAGCTAGATCATTACTTTGAGCGGAATACTCAAGAAGCTGCATTTCAGCACATTGTGATTTATAGATAGTGTGTGAGAAAAGTTGGGATTTCGTTTTAAGCGGGTTTTCCATTGTGAAGCAGTTTCACATTCTGAGTTTCTTCCCTATAGCTAACATGTACTTCGTGTTTTAAATGGTGCCAGAGCCTTGGTTTTCAAAGGTAGCTGAAAACTGCGTTGGCGCTGATGTTCTCGCTGAACGTGGAGTTGTCTGCATTTCAAAGGAGCAGCTAGATCATTACTTTGTGCGGAATACTCAATAAGCTGCATTTAAGCACATTATGTTTTTCTTCGCTATAGCTAACATGTACTTCGTGTTGTAAATGGAGCCAGAACCTTGCTTTTCAAAGGTAGCTGAAAACTGCGTAGGCGGTGATGTTCTCAATGAACATGGAGTTGACTGTATTTCAAAGGAGCAGCTAGATCATTACTTTGTGCGGAATACTCAAGAAGCTGCATTTAAGCACATTGTGTTTTATACCCACTGTGTGAGAAAAGTGGGATTTCATTCGAAGCGGGTTTTCCATTGTGAAGCAGTTTCACATTCTGAGTTTCTTCCCTATAGCTAACATGTACTTCGTGTTGTAAATGGTGCCAGAACCTTGCTTTTCAACGATAGCTGAAAACTGCATTGGCGCTGATGTTCTCGCTGAACATGGAGTTGTCTGCATTTCAAAGGAGCAGCTAGATCATTACTTTGTGCGGAATACTCAATAAGCTGCATTTCGGCGCATTGTGTTTTTCTTCCCTATAGCTAACATGTACTTCGTTTTATAAATGGTGCCAGAAGCTTGGTTTCAAAGCTAGCTGAAAACTGCATTGCTGTTGATGTTCTCGCTGGATGTGGAGTTGTCTGCAATTCAACGGAGCAGCCAGATCATTACTTTGGGCGGAATACTCAAGAAGCTGCATTTCAGCGCATTGTGTTTTTCTTCCCTATAGATAACATGTACTTCGTGTTGTAAACGGTGCCAGAACCTTGGTTTTCAAAGGTAGCTGCAAACTGCGTAGGTGCTGATGTTCTCACTGGATGTGGAGTTGACTGCATTTCAAAGGAGCAGCTAGATCATTACTTTGTGCGGAATACTCAAGAAGCTGCATTTAAGCACATTGTGGTGTATAGATAGTGTGTGAGAAAAGTGGGATTTCGTTTTAGGCGGGTTTTACATTGTGAAGCAGTTTCACATTCTGAGTTTCTTCCCTATAGCTAACATGTACTTCGTGTTGTAAATGGTGCCAGAGCCTTGGTTTTTTAAGGTACCTGAAAACTGCGTTGGCGCTGCTGTTCTCGCTGAACGTGGAGTTGACTGCATTTCAAAGGAGCAGCTAGATCATTACGTTGTCTGTAATACTCAATAAGCTGCCTTTCAGCGCATTGTGTTTTTCTTCGCTAACGCTAACATGTACTCGTGTTGTAAATGGTGCCAGAATCTTGCTTTTCAAAGGTAGCTGAAAACTGCGTAGGCGCTGATATTCTTGCTAGATGTGGAGTTGTGTGCTATTCAAAGGAGCAGCTAGATCATTACTTTGTGCAGAATACTCCATAAGCTGCATTTCAGCACATTGTGTTTTTCTTCGCTAACGCTAACATGTACTTCGTGTTGTAAATGGTGCCAGAACCTTGGTTTTTGAAAGTAGCTGAAAACTGCATTGCTGTTGATGTTCTCACTGGATGTGGAGTGGACTGCATTTCAAAGGAGTAGTTAGATCATTATTTTGTGCGGAACACTCAATAAGCTGCATTTCAGCGCATTGTGTTTTTCTTCGCTATAGCTAACATGTACTTCGTGTTGTAAATGGTGCCAGAACCTTGGTTTTCGAAACTAGCTGAAAACTGCATTGGTGTTGCTGTTCTCACTGGATGTGGAGTGGGCTGCATTTCAAAGGAGTAGCTAGATCATTATTTTGTGCGGAACACTCAATAAGCTGCATTTAAGCGCATTGCTTTTTCTTCGCTATAGCTAACATGTACTTCGTGTTGTAAATGGTGCCAGAACCATGCTTTTCAAAGGTAGCTGAAAACTGCGTAGGCGCTGATGTTCTCGCTGGATGTGGAGTTGTGTGCTATTCAAAGGAGCAGCTAGATCATTACTTTGTGCAGAATACTCAATAAGTTGCATTTAAGCACATTGTGTTGTATAGATAGTGTGTGAGAAAAGTGGGATTTCGTTTAAGGCGGGTTTTCTATTGTGAAGCAGTTTCACATTCTGAGTTTCTTCCCTATAGCTAACATGTACTTCGTGTTGTAAATGGTGCCAGAACCTTGGTTTTCAAAGGTAGCTGAAAACTGCATTGGCGCTGATGTTCTCGCTGAACGTGGAGTTGACTGCATTTCAAAGGAGCAGCTAGATCATTATTTTGTGCGGAATACTCAAGAAGCTGCATTTCAGCACATTGTGTTTAATAGCCTGCTTTGGCGGTGCAGTTCTTGCTGTACGTGGAGTTGTCTGCATTTCAAAGGAGCAGCTAGATCATTACTTTGAGCGGAATACTCAAGAAGCTGCATTTCAGCACATTGTGATTTATAGATAGTGTGTGAGAAAAGTTGGGATTTCGTTTTAAGCGGGTTTTCCATTGTGAAGCAGTTTCACATTCTGAGTTTCTTCCCTATAGCTAACATGTACTTCGTGTTTAAATGGTGCCAGAGCCTTGGTTTTCAAAGGTAGCTGAAAACTGCGTTGGCGCTGATGTTCTCGCTGAACGTGGAGTTGTCTGCATTTCAAAGGAGCAGCTAGATCATTACTTTGTGCGGAATACTGAATAAGCTGCATTTAAGCACATTATGTTTTTCTTCGCTATAGCTAACATGTACTTCGTGTTGTAAATGGTGCCAGAACCTTGCTATTCAAAGGTATCTGAAAACTGCGTTGGCGCTGATGTTCTTGCTGAACGTGGAGTTGACTGCATTTCAAAGGAGCAGCTAGATCATTACTTTGTGCGGAATACTCCAGAAGCTGCATTTCAGCACATTGTGTTGTATAGATAGTGTGTGAGAAAAGTTGGGATTTCGTGTTAAGAGGGTTTTCCTTTGTGCAGCAGTTTCACATTCTGAGTTTCTTCCATATAGGTAACATGTACTTCGTGTTGTAAATGGTGCCAGAACCTTGATTTTCGAAAGCAGCTGGAAACTGCATTGATGTTGATGTTCTCGCTGGATGTGGAGTGGGCTGCAATACAAAGGAGCAGCTAGATCATTACTTTGTGCGGAATACTCAAGAAGCTGCATTTCAGCGCATTGTGTTTTTCTTCCCTAACGCTAACATGTACTTCGTGTTGTAAATGGTGACAGAACCTTGGTTTCCAAAGGTAGCTGAAAACTGCTTTGGCACTGATGTTCTCGCTGAACGTGGAGTTGTCTGCATTTCAAAGGAGCAGCTAGATCATTACTTTGAGCGGAATACTCAAGAAGCTGCATTTCAGCACATTGTGTTTTATAGCCACTGTGTGAGAAAAGTGGGATTTCGTTCGACACGGGTTTTCCATTGTGAAGCAGTTTCACATTCTGAGTTTCTTGCCTATGTCTAACACGTACTTCGTCTTCTAAATGGTGCCAGAGCCTTGGTTTTCAAAGGTAGCTGAAAACTGCATTGGTGTTGTTATCGCTGGATGAGGTGTTGTCTGCATTTCAAAGGATTAGCAAGTTTATTATTTTGTGCGGAATACTCAATAAGATGCATTTCAGCGCATTGCGTTTTTCTTCGCTATAGCGAACATGTACTTCGTGTTGTAAATGGTGCCAGAACCTTGCTTTTCAAAGGTAGGTGAAAACTGCGCAGGCGGTGATGTTCTCAATGAACATGGAGTTGTCTGCATTTCAAAGGAGCTGCTAGATCATTACTTTGAGCGGAATACTCAATAAGCTGCATTTCAGCGCATTGTGTTTTTCTTCCCTATAGCTAACATGTACTTCGTGTTGTAAATGGTGCCAGAAGCTTGGTTTCAAAGCTAGCTGAAAACTGCATTGGTGTTGATATTCTCGCTGGATGTGGAGTTGTCTGCATTTCAAAGGAGCAGCTACATCATTACTTTGTGCGGAATACTCAATAAACTGCATTTAAGCATATTGTGTTTTATAGCCACTGTGTGAGAAAAGTGGGATTTCGTTCGAAGCGGGTTTTCCATTGTGAAGCAGTTTCACATTCTGAGTTTCTTGCCTATAGCTAACATGTACTTCGTGTTGTAAATGGTGCAAGAACCTTGGTTTCAAAGGTAGCTGAAAACTGCGTTGGCGCTGATGTTCTCGCTGAACGTGGAGTTGTCTGCATTTCAAAGGAGCAGCTAGATCATTACGTTGTCTGTAACACTCAATAAGCTGCCTTTCAGCGCATTGTGTTTTTCTTCGCTAACGCTAACATGTACTTCGTCTTGTAAATGATGCCAGAACCTTGCTTTTCAAACGTAGCTGAAAACTGCGTTGGCGCTGATGTTCTCGCTGAACGTGGAGTTGACTGCATTTCAAAGGAGCAGCTAGATCATTACTTTGTGCGGAATACTCAAGAAGATGCATTTCAGCACATTGTGTTTTATAGCCACTGTGTGAGAAAAGTTGGAATTTCGTTTTAAGAGGGTTTTCCTTTGTGAAGCAGTTTCACATTCTGAGTTTCTTCCATATAGGTAACATGTACTTCGTGTTGTAAATGGTGCCAGAACATTGGTTTTCGAAAGCAGCTGAAAACTGCATTGGTGTTGATGTTCTCGCTGGATGTGGAGTGGGCTGCAATACAAAGAAGCAGCTAGATCATTACTTTGTGCGGAATACTCAAGAAGCTGCATTTCAGCACATTGTGTTTCATAGCCTGCTTTGGCGGTGCAGTTCTTGCTGTACGTGGAGTTGTCTGCATTTCAAAGGAGCATCTAGATCATTACTTTGAGCGGAATACTCAAGAAGCTGCATTTCAGCGCATTGTGTTTTTCTTCCCTATAGCTAACATGTACTTCGTGTTGTAAATGGTGCCAAAAGCTTGGTTTCAAAGCTAGCGGAAAACTGCATTGGTGTTGATGTTCTCGCTGGATGTGGTGCTGTCTGCAATTCAAAGGAGCAGCTAGATCATTACTTTGTGCGGAATACTCAAGAAGCTGCATTTAAGCACATTGTGTTGTATAGATAGTGTGTGAGAAAAGTGGGATTTCGTTTTAAGCGGGTTTTCCATTGTGAAGCAGTTTCACATTCTGAGTTTCTTCCCTATAGCTAACATGTACTTCGTGTTGTAAATCGTGCCAGAGCCTTGGTTTTCAAAGGTACCTGAAAACTGCGTTGGCGCTGATGTTCTTGCTGAACGTGGAGTTGACTGCATTTCAAAGGAGCAGCTAGATCATTACTTTGAGCGGAATACTCAAGAAGCTGCATTTCAGCACATTGTGTTTTATAGCCACTGTGTGAGAAAAGTGCGATTTCATTCGAAGCGGGTTTTCCAGTGTGAAGCAGTTTCACATTCTGAGTTTCTTCCCTATAGCTAACTTATACTTCATGTTGTAAATGGTGCTGGACCCTTGGTTTTCAAAGGTAGCTGAAAACTGCATTGGTGTTATGTTCTCGCTGGATGTGGAGTTGTCTGCATTTCAAAGGAGTAGCTGGATCATTATTTTGTGCGGAATACTCAATAAGCTGCCTTTCAGCGCATTGTGTTTTTCTTCCCTAATGCTAACATGTACTTCGTGTTGTAAATGGTGCCAGAACCTTGGTTTTCGAAAGCAGCTGGAAACTGCATTGGTGTTGATGTTCTCGCTGGATGTGGAGTGGGCTGCATTTCAAAGGAGCAGCTAGATCATTACTTTGTGCGGAATACTCAAGAAGCTGCATTTCAGCGCATTGTGTTTTTCTTCCCTATAGCTAACATGTACTTCGTGTTGTAAGTGGTGCCAGAACCTTGGTTTTCAAAGGTAGCTGAAAACTGCTTTGGCGCTGATGTTCTCGCTGAACGTGGAGTTGTCTGCATTTCAAAGGAGCAGCTAGATCATTACTTTGAGCGGAATACTCAAGAAGCTGCATTTCAGCACATTGTGTTTTATAGCCACTGTGTGAGAAAAGTGGGATTTCGTTCGACACGGGTTTTCCATTGTGAAGCAGTTTCACATTCTGAGTTTCTTGCCTATGTCTAACACGTACTTCGTGTTGTAAATGGTGCCAGAGCCTTGGTTTTCAAAGGTAGCTGAAAACTGCATTGGTGTTGTTATCGATGCATGAGGTGTTGTCTGCATTTCAAAGGATTAGCAAGTTTATTATTTTGTGCGGAATACTCAATAAGATGCATTTCAGCGCATTGTGTTTTTCTTCGCTATAGCTAACATGTACTTCGTGTTGTAAATGGTGCCAGAACCTTGCTTTTCAAAGGTAGGTGAAAACTGCGTAGGCGGTGATGTTCTCAATGAACATGGAGTTGTCTGCATTTCAAAGGAGCTGCTAGATCATTACTTTGAGCGGAATACTCAAGAAGCTGCATTTCAGCGCATTGTGTTTTTCTTCCCTATAGCTAACATGTACTTTGTGTTGTAAATCGTGCCAGAAGCTTGGTTTCAAAGCTAGCTGAAAACTGCATTGGTGTGATATTCTCGCTGGATGTGGAGTTGTCTGCATTTCAAAGGAGCAGCTAGATCATTACTTTGTGCGGAATACTCAATAAGCTGCATTTCAGCACATTGTGTTTTTCTTCGCTATAGCTAACATGTACTTCGTGTTGTAAACGGTGCCAGAACCTTGCTTTTCAAAGGTAGCTGAAAACTGCGTTGGCGCATATGTTCTCAATGAACATGGAGTTGACTGCATTTCAAAGGAGCAGCTAGATCATTACTTGTGCGGAATACTCAATAAACTGCATTTAAGCATATTGTGTTTTATAGCCACTGTGTGAGAAAAGTGGGATTTCGTTCGAAGCGGGTTTTCCATTGTGAAGCACTTTCACATTCTGAGTTTCTTCCCTATAGCTAACATGTACTTCGTGTTGTAAATGGTGCCAGAACCTTGGTTTCAAAGGTAGCTGAAAACTGCGTTGGCGCTGATGTTCTCGCTGAACGTGGAGTTGTCTGCATTTCAAAGGAGCAGCTAGATCATTACGTTGTCTGTAACACTCAATAAGCTGCCGTTCAGCGCATTGTGTTTTTCTTCGCTAACGCTAACATGTACTTCGTGTTGTAAATGATGCCAGAACCTTGCTTTTCAAACGTAGCTGAAAACTGCGTTGGCGCTGATGTTCTCGCTGAACGTGGAGTTGACTGCATTTCAAAGGAGCAGCTAGATCATTACTTTGTGCGGAATACTCAAGAAGATGCATTTCAGCACATTGTGTTTTATAGATTGTGTGTGAGAAAAGTTGGAATTTCGTTTTAAGAGGGTTTTCCTTTGTGAAGCAGTTTCACATTCTGAGTTTCTTCCATATAGGTAACATGTACTTCGTGTTGTAAATGGTGCCAGAACATTGGTTTTCGAAAGCAGCTGAAAACTGCATTGGTGTTGATGTTCTCGCTGGATGTGGAGTGGGCTGCAATACAAAGAAGCAGCTAGATCATTACTTTGTGCGGAATACTCAAGAAGCTGCATTTCAGCACATTGTGTTTCATAGCCTGCTTTGGCGGTGCAGTTCTTGCTGTACGTGGAGTTGTCTGCATTTCAAAGGAGCAGCTAGATCATTACTTTGAGCGGAATACTCAAGAAGCTGCATTTCAGCGCATTGTGTTTTTCTTCCCTATAGCTAACATGTACTTCGTGTTGTAAATGGTGCCAGAACCTTGGTTTTCAAAGCTAGGCTGAAAACTGCATTGGTGTTGACGTTCTCACTGGATGTGGAGTTGTCTGCATTTCAAAGGAGCAGCTAGATCATTACTTTGTGCGGAATACTCAATAAGCTGCATTTCAGCGCATTGTGTCTTTCTTCCCTATAACTAACATGTACTTCGTGTTGTAAATGGTGCCAAAAGCTTGGTTTCAAAGCTAGCGGAAAACTGCATTGGTGTTGATGTTCTCGCTGGATGTGGTGCTGTCTGCAATTCAAAGGAGCAGCTAGATCATTACTTTGTGCGGAATACTCAAGAAGCTGCATTTAAGCACATTGTGTTGTATAGATAGTGTGTGAGAAAAGTGGGATTTCGTTTTAAGCGGGTTTTCAATTGTGAAGCAGTTTCACATTCTGAGTTTCTTCCCTATAGCTAACATGTACTTCGTGTTGTAAATCGTGCCAGAGCCTTGGTTTTCAAAGGTAGCTGAAAACTGCGTTGGCGCTGATGTTCTCGCTGAACGTGGAGTTGTCTGCATTTCAAAGGAGCAGCTAGATCATTACTTTGAGCGGAATACTCAAGAAGCTGCATTTCAGCACATTGTGATTTATAGATAGTGTGTGAGAAAAGTTGGGATTTCGTTTTAAGCGGGTTTTCCATTGTGAAGCAGTTTCACATTCTGAGTTTCTTCCCTATAGCTAACATGTACTTCGTGTTTTAAATGGTGCCAGAGCCTTGGTTTTCAAAGGTAGCTGAAAACTGCGTTGGCGCTGATGTTCTCGCTGAACGTGGAGTTGTCTGCATTTCAAAGGAGCAGCTAGATCATTACTTTGTGCGGAATACTCAATAAGCTGCATTTAAGCACATTATGTTTTTCTTCGCTATAGCTAACATGTACTTCGTGTTGTAAATGGAGCCAGAACCTTGCTTTTCAAAGGTAGCTGAAAACTGCGTAGGCGGTGATGTTCTCAATGAACATGGAGTTGACTGTATTTCAAAGGAGCAGCTAGATCATTACTTTGTGCGGAATACTCAAGAAGCTGCATTTAAGCACATTGTGTTTTATACCCACTGTGTGAGAAAAGTGGGATTTCATTCGAAGCGGGTTTTCCATTGTGAAGCAGTTTCACATTCTGAGTTTCTTCCCTATAGCTAACATGTACTTCGTGTTGTAAATGGTGCCAGAACCTTGCTTTTCAACGATAGCTGAAAACTGCATTGGCGCTGATGTTCTCGCTGAACATGGAGTTGTCTGCATTTCAAAGGAGCAGCTAGATCATTACTTTGTGCGGAATACTCAATAAGCTGCATTTCGGCGCATTGTGTTTTTCTTCCCTATAGCTAACATGTACTTCGTTTTATAAATGGTGCCAGAAGCTTGGTTTCAAAGCTAGCTGAAAACTGCATTGCTGTTGATGTTCTCGCTGGATGTGGAGTTGTCTGCAATTCAACGGGGCAGCCAGATCATTACTTTGTGCGGAATACTCAAGAAGCTGCATTTCAGCGCATTGTGTTTTTCTTCCCTATAGATAACATGTACTTCGTGTTGTAAACGGTGCCAGAACCTTGGTTTTCAAAGGTAGCTGCAAACTGCGTAGGTGCTGATGTTCTCACTGGATGTGGAGTTGACTGCATTTCAAAGGAGCAGCTAGATCATTACTTTGTGCGGAATACTCAAGAAGCTGCATTTAAGCACATTGTGGTGTATAGATAGTGTGTGAGAAAAGTGGGATTTCGTTTTAGGCGGGTTTTACATTGTGAAGCAGTTTCACATTCTGAGTTTCTTCCCTATAGCTAACATGTACTTCGTGTTGTAAATGGTGCCAGAGCCTTGGTTTTTTAAGGTACCTGAAAACTGCGTTGGCGCTGCTGTTCTCGCTGAACGTGGAGTTGACTGCGTAGGCGCTGGATGTGGAGTTGTGTGCTATTCAAAGGAGCAGCTAGATCATTACTTTGTGCAGAATACTCCATAAGCTGCATTTCAGCACATTGTGTTTTTCTTCGCTAACGCTAACATGTACTTCGTGTTGTAAATGGTGCCAGAACCTTGGTTTTTGAAAGTAGCTGAAAACTGCATTGCTGTTGATGTTCTCACTGGATGTGGAGTGGGCTGCATTTCAAAGGAGTAGTTAGATCATTATTTTGTGCGGAACACTCAATAAGCTGCATTTCAGCACATTGTGTTTTATAGCCACTGTGTGAGAAAAGTGGGATTTCGTTCGAAGCGGGTTTTCCATTGTGAAGCAGTTTCACATTCTGAGTTTCTTGCCTATAGCTAACATATACTTCGTGTTGTAAATGGTGCCAGAGCCTTGGTTTTCAAAGGTAGCTGCAAACTGCGTTGGCTCTGCTGTTCTCACTGAACGTGGAGTTGTCTGCATTTCAAAGGAGCAGCTAGATCATTACGTTGTCTGTAATACTCAATAAGCTGCATTTCAGCGCATTGTGTTTTTCTTCGCTATAGCTAACATGTACTTCGTGTTGTAAATGGTGCCAGAACCTTGCTTTTCAATGGTAGCTGAAAACTGCATTGGCGCTGATGTTCTCGCTGAACATGGAGTTGACTGCATTTCAAAGGAGCAGCTAGATCATTACTTTGAGCGGAATACTCAAGAAGCTGCATTTAAGCACATTGTGTTGTATAGATAGTGTGTGAGAAAAGTGGGATTTCGTTTTAAGCGGGTTTTCCATTGTGAAGCAGTTTCACATTCTGAGTTTCTTCCCTATAGCTAACATGTACTTCGTGTTGTAAATGGTGCCAGAGCCTTGCTTTTAAAGGTAGCTGAAAACTGCGTTGGCGCTGATGTTCTCGCTGAACGTGGAGTTGTCTGCATTTCAAAGGAGCAGCTAGATCATTACTTTGTGCGGAATACTCAAGAAGCTGCATTTCAGCACATTGTGTTTTATAGCCTGCTTTGGCGGTGCAGTTCTTGCTGTACGTGGAGTTGTCTGCATTTCAAAGGAGCAGCTAGATCATTACTTTGAGCGGAATACTCAAGAAGCTGCATTTCAGCGCATTGTGTCTTTCTTCCCTATAGCTAACATATACTTCGTGTTGTAAATGGTCCCAGAACCTTGGTTTCAAAGCTAGCGGAAAACTGCATTGGTGTTGATATTCTCCCTGGATGTGGAGTTGTCTGTATTTCAAAGGAGCAGCTAGATCATTACTTTGTCTGTAATACTCAATAAGCTGCATTTCAGCGCATTGTGTCTTTCTTCCCTATAACTAACATGTACTTCATGTTGTAAATGGTGCCAAAAGCTTGGTTTCAAAGCTAGCGGAAAACTGCATTGGTGTTGATGTTCTCGCTGGATGTGGTGCTGTCTGCAATTCAAAGGAGCAGCTGGACCATTACTTTGTGCGGAATACTCAAGAAGCTGCATTTAAGCACATTGTGTTGTATAGATAGTGTGTGAGAAAAGTTGGATTTCGTTTTAAGCGGGTTTTCCATTGTGAAGCAGTTTCACATTCTGAGTTTCTTCCCTATAGCTAACATGTACTTCGTGTTGTAAATCGTACCAGAGCCTTGCTTTTAAAGGTAGCTGAAAACTGCATTGGCGCTGATGTTCTCGCTGAACGTGGAGTTGTCTGCATTTCAAAGGAGCAGCTAGATCATTACTTTGTGCGGAATACTCAAGAAGCTGCATTTCAGCACATTGTGTTTCATAGCCACTGTGTGAGAAAAGTTGGGATTTCGTTTTAGGCGGGTTTTACATTGTGAAGCAGTTTCACATTCTGAGTTTCTTCCCTATAGCTAACATGTACTTCGTGTTGTAAATGGTGCCAGAGCCTTGGTTTTCAAAGGTACCTGAAAACTGCGTTGGCGCTGCTGTTCTCGCTGAACGTGGAGTTGACTGCATTTCAAAGGAGCAGCTAGATCATTACGTTGTCTGTAATACTCAATAAGCTGCCTTTCAGCGCATTGTGTTTTTCTTCGCTAATGCTAACATGTACTTCGTGTTGTAAATGGTGCCAGAATCTTGCTTTTCAAAGCTAGCTGAAAACTGCATTGGTTTTGATGTTCTCGCTGGATGTGGAGTTGTGTGCTATTCAAAGGAGCAGCTAGATCATTACTTTGTGCAGAATACTCCATAAGCTGCATTTCAGCACATTGTGTTTTTCTTCGCTAACGCTAACATGTACTTCGTGTTGTAAATGGTGCCAGAACCTTGGTTTTTGAAAGTAGCTGAAAACTGCATTGCTGTTGATGTTCTCACTGGATGTGGAGTGGACTGCATTTCAAAGGAGTAGTTAGATCATTATTTTGTGCGGAACACTCAATAAGCTGCATTTCAGCGCATTGTGTTTTTCTTCGCTATAGCTAACATGTACTTCGTGTTGTAAATGGTGCCAGAACCTTGGTTTTCGTAACTAGCTGAAAACTGCATTGGTGTTGATGTTCTCACTGGATGTGGAGTGGGCTGCATTTCAAAGGAGTAGCTAGATCATTATTTTGTGCGGAACACTCAATAAGCTGCATTTCAGCGCATTGGTTTTTCTTCGCTATAGCTAACATGTACTTCGTGTTGTAAATGGTGCCAGAACCATGCTTTTCAAAGGTAGCTGAAAACTGCATAGGCGCTGATGTTCTCGCTGGATGTGGAGTTGTGTGCTATTCAAAGGAGCAGCTAGATCATTACTTTGTGCAGAATACTCAATAAGTTGCATTTAAGCACATTGTGGTGTATAGATAGTGTGTGAGAAAAGTGGGATTTCGTTTTAGGCGGGTTTTCTATTGTGAAGCAGTTTCACATTCTGAGTTTCTTCCCTACAGCTAACATGTACTTCGTGTTGTAAATGGTGCCAGAACCTTGGTTTTCAAAGGTAGCTGAAAACTGCGTTGGCGCTGATGTTCTCGCTGAACGTGGAGTTGTCTGCATTTCAAAGGAGCAGCTAGATCATTACGTTGTCTGTAATACTCAATAAGCTGCCTTTCAGCGCATTGTGTTTTTCTTCCCTAACGCTAACATGTACTTCGTGTTGTAAATGGTGCCAGAACCATGCTTTTCAAAGGTAGCTGAAAACTGCGTAGGCGCTGATGTTCTCGCTGGATGTGGAGTGGGCTGCAATACAAATGAGCAGCTAGATCATTACTTTGTGCGGAATACTCGAGAAGCTGCATTTCAGCACATTTGTTTTATAGCCTGCTTTGGCGGTGCAGTTCTTGCTGTACGTGGAGTAGTCTGCATTTCAAAGGAGCAGCTAGATCATTACTTTGAGCGGAATACTCAAGAAGCTGCATTTCAGCATATTGTGTTTTATAGCCACTGTGTGAGAAAAGTGGGATTTCGTTCGACACGGGTTTTCCATTGTGAAGCAGTTTCACATTCTGAGTTTCTTGCCTATGTCTAACACGTACTTCGTGTTGTAATTGGTGCTGGAACCTTGGTTTTCAAAGGTAGCTGAAAACTGCATTGGTGTTGTTATCGCTTGATGAGGTGTTGTCTGCATTTCAAAGGATTAGCAAGTTTATTATTTTGTGCGGAATACACAATAAGCTGCATTTCAGCGCATTGTGTTGTATAGATAGTGTGTGAGAAATATGGGATTTCGTTCGAAGCGGGTTTTCTATTGTGAAGCAGTTTCACATTCTGAGTTTCTTCCCTATAGCTTACATGTACTTCGTGTTGTAAATGGTGCCAGAAGCTTGGTTTCAAAGCTAGCGGAAAACTGCATTGGTGCTGATGTTCTCGCTGGATGTGGTGCTGTCTGCAATTCAAAGGAGCAGCTAGATCATTACTTTGTGCGGAATACTCAATAAGCTGCATTTAAGCACATTGTGTTTTTCTTCGCTATAGCTAACATGTACTTCGTGTTGTAAATGGTGCCAGAACCTTGCTTTTCAAAGGTAGCTGAAAACTGCATTGGCGCTGATGTTCTCGCTGAACGTGGAGTTGACTGCATTTCAAAGGAGCAGCTAGATCATTATTTTGTGCGGAATACTCAAGAAGCTGCATTTCAGCACATTGTGTTTAATAGCCTGCTTTGGCGGTGCAGTTCTTGCTGTACGTGGAGTTGTCTGCATTTCAAAGGAGCAGCTAGATCATTACTTTGAGCGGAATACTCAAGAAGCTGCATTTCAGCACATTGTGATTTATAGATAGTGTGTGAGAAAAGTTGGGATTTCGTTTTAAGCGGGTTTTCCATTGTGAAGCAGTTTCACATTCTGAGTTTCTTCCCTATAGCTAACATGTACTTCGTGTTTTAAATGGTGCCAGAGCCTTGGTTTTCAAAGGTAGCTGAAAACTGCGTTGGCGCTGATGTTCTCGCTGAACGTGGAGTTGTCTGCATTTCAAAGGAGCAGCTAGATCATTACTTTGTGCGGAATACTCAATAAGCTGCATTTAAGCACATTATGTTTTTCTTCGCTATAGCTAACATGTACTTCGTGTTGTAAATGGAGCCAGAACCTTGCTTTTCAAAGGTAGCTGAAAACTGCGTAGGCGGTGATGTTCTCAATGAACATGGAGTTGACTGTATTTCAAAGGAGCAGCTACATCATTACTTTGTGCGGAATACTCAAGAAGCTGCATTTAAGCACATTGTGTTTTATACCCACTGTGTGAGAAAAGTGGGATTTCATTCGAAGCGGGTTTTCCATTGTGAAGCAGTTTCACATTCTGAGTTTCTTCCCTATAGCTAACATGTACTTCGTGTTGTAAATGGTGCCAGAACCTTGCTTTTCAACGATAGCTGAAAACTGCATTGGCGCTGATGTTCTCGCTGAACATGGAGTTGTCTGCATTTCAAAGGAGCAGCTAGATCATTACTTTGTGCGGAATACTCAATAAGCTGCATTTCGGCGCATTGTGTTTTTCTTCCCTATAGCTAACATGTACTTCGTTTTATAAATGGTGCCAGAAGCTTGGTTTCAAAGCTAGCTGAAAACTGCATTGCTGTTGATGTTCTCGCTGGATGTGGAGTTGTCTGCAATTCAACGGAGCAGCCAGATCATTACTTTGGGCGGAATACTCAAGAAGCTGCATTTCAGCGCATTGTGTTTTTCTTCCCTATAGATAACATGTACTTCGTGTTGTAAACGGTGCCAGAACCTTGGTTTTCAAAGGTAGCTGCAAACTGCGTAGGTGCTGATGTTCTCACTGGATGTGGAGTTGACTGCATTTCAAAGGAGCAGCTAGATCATTACTTTGTGCGGAATACTCAAGAAGCTGCATTTAAGCACATTGTGGTGTATAGATAGTGTGTGAGAAAAGTGGGATTTCGTTTTAGGCGGGTTTTACATTGTGAAGCAGTTTCACATTCTGAGTTTCTTCCCTATAGCTAACATGTACTTCGTGTTGTAAATGGTGCCAGAGCCTTGGTTTTTTAAGGTACCTGAAAACTGCGTTGGCGCTGCTGTTCTCGCTGAACGTGGAGTTGACTGCATTTCAAAGGAGCAGCTAGATCATTACGTTGTCTGTAATACTCAATAAGCTGCCTTTCAGCGCATTGTGTTTTTCTTCGCTAACGCTAACATGTACTCGTGTTGTAAATGGTGCCAGAATCTTGCTTTTCAAAGGTAGCTGAAAACTGCGTAGGCGCTGATGTTCTCGCTGGATGTGGAGTTGTGTGCTATTCAAAGCAGCAGCTAGATCATTACTTTGTGCAGAATACTCCATAAGCTGCATTTCAGCACATTGTGTTTTTCTTCGCTAACGCTAACATGTACTTCGTGTTGTAAATGGTGCCAGAACCTTGGTTTTTGAAAGTAGCTGAAAACTGCATTGCTGTTGATGTTCTCACTGGATGTGGAGTGGGCTGCATTTCAAAGGAGTAGTTAGATCATTATTTTGTGCGGAACACTCAATAAGCTGCATTTCAGCGCATTGTGTTTTTCTTCGCTATAGCTAACATGTACTTCGTGTTGTAAATGGTGCCAGAACCTTGGTTTTCGAAACTAGCTGAAAACTGCATTGGTGTTGCTGTTCTCACTGGATGTGGAGTGGGCTGCATTTCAAAGGAGTAGCTAGATCATTATTTTGTGCGGAACACTCAATAAGCTGCATTTAAGCGCATTGCTTTTTCTTCGCTATAGCTAACATGTACTTCGTGTTGTAAATGGTGCCAGAACCATGCTTTTCAAAGGTAGCTGAAAACTGCGTAGGCGCTGATGTTCTCGCTGGATGTGGAGTTGTGTGCTATTCAAAGGAGCAGCTAGATCATTACTTTGTGCAGAATACTCAATAAGTTGCATTTAAGCACATTGTGTTGTATAGATAGTGTGTGAGAAAAGTGGGATTTCGTTTTAGGCGGGTTTTCTATTGTGAAGCAGTTTCACATTCTGAGTTTCTTCCCTATAGCTAACATGTACTTCGTGTTGTAAATGGTGCCAGAACCTTGGTTTTCAAAGGTAGCTGAAAACTGCATTGGCGCTGATGTTCTCGCTGAACGTGGAGTTGACTGCATTTCAAAGGAGCAGCTAGATCATTATTTTGTGCGGAATACTCAAGAAGCTGCATTTCAGCACATTGTGTTTAATAGCCTGCTTTGGCGGTGCAGTTCTTGCTGTACGTGGAGTTGTCTGCATTTCAAAGGAGCAGCTAGATCATTACTTTGAGCGGAATACTCAAGAAGCTGCATTTCAGCACATTGTGATTTATAGATAGTGTGTGAGAAAAGTTGGGATTTCGTTTTAAGCGGGTTTTCCATTGTGAAGCAGTTTCACATTCTGAGTTTCTTCCCTATAGCTAACATGTACTTCGTGTTTAAATGGTGCCAGAGCCTTGGTTTTCAAAGGTAGCTGAAAACTGCGTTGGCGCTGATGTTCTCGCTGAACGTGGAGTTGTCTGCATTTCAAAGGAGCAGCTAGATCATTACTTTGTGCGGAATACTCAATAAGCTGCATTTAAGCACATTATGTTTTTCTTCGCTATAGCTAACATGTACTTCGTGTTGTAAATGGAGCCAGAACCTTGCTTTTCAAAGGTAGCTGAAAACTGCGTAGGCGGTGATGTTCTCAATGAACATGGAGTTGACTGTATTTCAAAGGAGCAGCTAGATCATTACTTTGTGCGGAATACTCAAGAAGCTGCATTTAAGCACATTGTGTTTTATACCCACTGTGTGAGAAAAGTGGGATTTCATTCGAAGCGGGTTTTCCATTGTGAAGCAGTTTCACATTCTGAGTTTCTTCCCTATAGCTAACATGTACTTCGTGTTGTAAATGGTGCCAGAACCTTGCTTTTCAACGATAGCTGAAAACTGCATTGGCGCTGATGTTCTCGCTGAACATGGAGTTGTCTGCATTTCAAAGGAGCAGCTAGATCATTACTTTGTGCGGAATACTCAATAAGCTGCATTTCGGCGCATTGTGTTTTTCTTCCCTATAGCTAACATGTACTTCGTTTTATAAATGGTGCCAGAAGCTTGGTTTCAAAGCTAGCTGAAAACTGCATTGCTGTTGATGTTCTCGCTGGATGTGGAGTTGTCTGCAATTCAACGGGGCAGCCAGATCATTACTTTGTGCGGAATACTCAAGAAGCTGCATTTCAGCGCATTGTGTTTTTCTTCCCTATAGATAACATGTACTTCGTGTTGTAAACGGTGCCAGAACCTTGGTTTTCAAAGGTAGCTGCAAACTGCGTAGGTGCTGATGTTCTCACTGGATGTGGAGTTGACTGCATTTCAAAGGAGCAGCTAGATCATTACTTTGTGCGGAATACTCAAGAAGCTGCATTTAAGCACATTGTGGTGTATAGATAGTGTGTGAGAAAAGTGGGATTTCGTTTTAGGCGGGTTTTACATTGTGAAGCAGTTTCACATTCTGAGTTTCTTCCCTATAGCTAACATGTACTTCGTGTTGTAAATGGTGCCAGAGCCTTGGTTTTTTAAGGTACCTGAAAACTGCGTTGGCGCTGCTGTTCTCGCTGAACGTGGAGTTGACTGCGTAGGCGCTGGATGTGGAGTTGTGTGCTATTCAAAGGAGCAGCTAGATCATTACTTTGTGCAGAATACTCCATAAGCTGCATTTCAGCACATTGTGTTTTTCTTCGCTAACGCTAACATGTACTTCGTGTTGTAAATGGTGCCAGAACCTTGGTTTTTGAAAGTAGCTGAAAACTGCATTGCTGTTGATGTTCTCACTGGATGTGGAGTGGGCTGCATTTCAAAGGAGTAGTTAGATCATTATTTTGTGCGGAACACTCAATAAGCTGCATTTCAGCACATTGTGTTTTATAGCCACTGTGTGAGAAAAGTGGGATTTCGTTCGAAGCGGGTTTTCCATTGTGAAGCAGTTTCACATTCTGAGTTTCTTGCCTATAGCTAACATATACTTCGTGTTGTAAATGGTGCCAGAGCCTTGGTTTTCAAAGGTAGCTGCAAACTGCGTTGGCTCTGCTGTTCTCACTGAACGTGGAGTTGTCTGCATTTCAAAGGAGCAGCTAGATCATTACGTTGTCTGTAATACTCAATAAGCTGCATTTCAGCGCATTGTGTTTTTCTTCGCTATAGCTAACATGTACTTCGTGTTGTAAATGGTGCCAGAACCTTGCTTTTCAATGGTAGCTGAAAACTGCATTGGCGCTGATGTTCTCGCTGAACATGGAGTTGACTGCATTTCAAAGGAGCAGCTAGATCATTACTTTGAGCGGAATACTCAAGAAGCTGCATTTAAGCACATTGTGTTGTATAGATAGTGTGTGAGAAAAGTGGGATTTCGTTTTAAGCGGGTTTTCCATTGTGAAGCAGTTTCACATTCTGAGTTTCTTCCCTATAGCTAACATGTACTTCGTGTTGTAAATGGTGCCAGAGCCTTGCTTTTAAAGGTAGCTGAAAACTGCGTTGGCGCTGATGTTCTCGCTGAACGTGGAGTTGTCTGCATTTCAAAGGAGCAGCTAGATCATTACTTTGTGCGGAATACTCAAGAAGCTGCATTTCAGCACATTGTGTTTTATAGCCTGCTTTGGCGGTGCAGTTCTTGCTGTACGTGGAGTTGTCTGCATTTCAAAGGAGCAGCTAGATCATTACTTTGAGCGGAATACTCAAGAAGCTGCATTTCAGCGCATTGTGTCTTTCTTCCCTATAGCTAACATATACTTCGTGTTGTAAATGGTCCCAGAACCTTGGTTTCAAAGCTAGCGGAAAACTGCATTGGTGTTGATATTCTCCCTGGATGTGGAGTTGTCTGTATTTCAAAGGAGCAGCTAGATCATTACTTTGTCTGTAATACTCAATAAGCTGCATTTCAGCGCATTGTGTCTTTCTTCCCTATAACTAACATGTACTTCATGTTGTAAATGGTGCCAAAAGCTTGGTTTCAAAGCTAGCGGAAAACTGCATTGGTGTTGATGTTCTCGCTGGATGTGGTGCTGTCTGCAATTCAAAGGAGCAGCTGGACCATTACTTTGTGCGGAATACTCAAGAAGCTGCATTTAAGCACATTGTGTTGTATAGATAGTGTGTGAGAAAAGTTGGATTTCGTTTTAAGCGGGTTTTCCATTGTGAAGCAGTTTCACATTCTGAGTTTCTTCCCTATAGCTAACATGTACTTCGTGTTGTAAATCGTGCCAGAGCCTTGCTTTTCAAAGGTAGCTGAAAACTGCGTTGGCGCTGATGTTCTCGCTGAACGTGGAGTTGTCTGCATTTCAAAGGAGCAGCTAGATCATTACTTTGTGCGGAATACTCAAGAAGCTGCTTCAGCATTGTGTATGCCTCTTTGCGTAGCTGACGAGTTGTGTTTAGGCCAGTTACTTTGCGAATACCGAACGCATTGCTGTGATGACTGTGAGAAAAGTGGGATTTCGTTTTAGGCGGGTTTTACATTGTGAAGCAGTTTCACATTCTGAGTTTCTTCCCTATAGCTAACATGTACTTCGTGTTGTAAATGGTGCCAGAGCCTTGGTTTTCAAAGGTACCTGAAAACTGCGTTGGCGCTGCTGTTCTCGCTGAACGTGGAGTTGACTGCATTTCAAAGGAGCAGCTAGATCATTACGTTGTCTGTAATACTCAATAAGCTGCCTTTCAGCGCATTGTGTTTTTCTTCGCTAATGCTAACATGTACTTCGTGTTGTAAATGGTGCCAGAATCTTGCTTTTCAAAGCTAGCTGAAAACTGCATTGGTTTTGATGTTCTCGCTGGATGTGGAGTTGTGTGCTATTCAAAGGAGCAGCTAGATCATTACTTTGTGCAGAATACTCCATAAGCTGCATTTCAGCACATTGTGTTTTTCTTCGCTAACGCTAACATGTACTTCGTGTTGTAAATGGTGCCAGAACCTTGGTTTTTGAAAGTAGCTGAAAACTGCATTGCTGTTGATGTTCTCACTGGATGTGGAGTGGACTGCATTTCAAAGGAGTAGTTAGATCATTATTTTGTGCGGAACACTCAATAAGCTGCATTTCAGCGCATTGTGTTTTTCTTCGCTATAGCTAACATGTACTTCGTGTTGTAAATGGTGCCAGAACCTTGGTTTTCGTAACTAGCTGAAAACTGCATTGGTGTTGATGTTCTCACTGGATGTGGAGTGGGCTGCATTTCAAAGGAGTAGCTAGATCATTATTTTGTGCGGAACACTCAATAAGCTGCATTTCAGCGCATTGGTTTTTCTTCGCTATAGCTAACATGTACTTCGTGTTGTAAATGGTGCCAGAACCATGCTTTTCAAAGGTAGCTGAAAACTGCATAGGCGCTGATGTTCTCGCTGGATGTGGAGTTGTGTGCTATTCAAAGGAGCAGCTAGATCATTACTTTGTGCAGAATACTCAATAAGTTGCATTTAAGCACATTGTGGTGTATAGATAGTGTGTGAGAAAAGTGGGATTTCGTTTTAGGCGGGTTTTCTATTGTGAAGCAGTTTCACATTCTGAGTTTCTTCCCTACAGCTAACATGTACTTCGTGTTGTAAATGGTGCCAGAACCTTGGTTTTCAAAGGTAGCTGAAAACTGCGTTGGCGCTGATGTTCTCGCTGAACGTGGAGTTGTCTGCATTTCAAAGGAGCAGCTAGATCATTACGTTGTCTGTAATACTCAATAAGCTGCCTTTCAGCGCATTGTGTTTTTCTTCCCTAACGCTAACATGTACTTCGTGTTGTAAATGGTGCCAGAACCATGCTTTTCAAAGGTAGCTGAAAACTGCGTAGGCGCTGATGTTCTCGCTGGATGTGGAGTGGGCTGCAATACAAATGAGCAGCTAGATCATTACTTTGTGCGGAATACTCGAGAAGCTGCATTTCAGCACATTTGTTTTATAGCCTGCTTTGGCGGTGCAGTTCTTGCTGTACGTGGAGTAGTCTGCATTTCAAAGGAGCAGCTAGATCATTACTTTGAGCGGAATACTCAAGAAGCTGCATTTCAGCATATTGTGTTTTATAGCCACTGTGTGAGAAAAGTGGGATTTCGTTCGACACGGGTTTTCCATTGTGAAGCAGTTTCACATTCTGAGTTTCTTGCCTATGTCTAACACGTACTTCGTGTTGTAATTGGTGCTGGAACCTTGGTTTTCAAAGGTAGCTGAAAACTGCATTGGTGTTGTTATCGCTTGATGAGGTGTTGTCTGCATTTCAAAGGATTAGCAAGTTTATTATTTTGTGCGGAATACACAATAAGCTGCATTTCAGCGCATTGTGTTGTATAGATAGTGTGTGAGAAATATGGGATTTCGTTCGAAGCGGGTTTTCTATTGTGAAGCAGTTTCACATTCTGAGTTTCTTCCCTATAGCTTACATGTACTTCGTGTTGTAAATGGTGCCAGAAGCTTGGTTTCAAAGCTAGCGGAAAACTGCATTGGTGCTGATGTTCTCGCTGGATGTGGTGCTGTCTGCAATTCAAAGGAGCAGCTAGATCATTACTTTGTGCGGAATACTCAATAAGCTGCATTTAAGCACATTGTGTTTTTCTTCGCTATAGCTAACATGTACTTCGTGTTGTAAATGGTGCCAGAACCTTGCTTTTCAAAGGTAGCTGAAAACTGCATTGGCGCTGATGTTCTCGCTGAACGTGGAGTTGACTGCATTTCAAAGGAGCAGCTAGATCATTATTTTGTGCGGAATACTCAAGAAGCTGCATTTCAGCACATTGTGTTTAATAGCCTGCTTTGGCGGTGCAGTTCTTGCTGTACGTGGAGTTGTCTGCATTTCAAAGGAGCAGCTAGATCATTACTTTGAGCGGAATACTCAAGAAGCTGCATTTCAGCACATTGTGATTTATAGATAGTGTGTGAGAAAAGTTGGGATTTCGTTTTAAGCGGGTTTTCCATTGTGAAGCAGTTTCACATTCTGAGTTTCTTCCCTATAGCTAACATGTACTTCGTGTTTTAAATGGTGCCAGAGCCTTGGTTTTCAAAGGTAGCTGAAAACTGCGTTGGCGCTGATGTTCTCGCTGAACGTGGAGTTGTCTGCATTTCAAAGGAGCAGCTAGATCATTACTTTGTGCGGAATACTCAATAAGCTGCATTTAAGCACATTATGTTTTTCTTCGCTATAGCTAACATGTACTTCGTGTTGTAAATGGAGCCAGAACCTTGCTTTTCAAAGGTAGCTGAAAACTGCGTAGGCGGTGATGTTCTCAATGAACATGGAGTTGACTGTATTTCAAAGGAGCAGCTACATCATTACTTTGTGCGGAATACTCAAGAAGCTGCATTTAAGCACATTGTGTTTTATACCCACTGTGTGAGAAAAGTGGGATTTCATTCGAAGCGGGTTTTCCATTGTGAAGCAGTTTCACATTCTGAGTTTCTTCCCTATAGCTAACATGTACTTCGTGTTGTAAATGGTGCCAGAACCTTGCTTTTCAATGATAGCTGAAAACTGCATTGGCGCTGATGTTCTCGCTGAACATGGAGTTGTCTGCATTTCAAAGGAGCAGCTAGATCATTACTTTGTGCGGAATACTCAATAAGCTGCATTTCGGCGCATTGTGTTTTTCTTCCCTATAGCTAACATGTACTTCGTTTTATAAATGGTGCCAGAAGCTTGGTTTCAAAGCTAGCTGAAAACTGCATTGCTGTTGATGTTCTCGCTGGATGTGGAGTTGTCTGCAATTCAACGGAGCAGCCAGATCATTACTTTGTGCGGAATACTCAAGAAGCTGCATTTCAGCGCATTGTGTTTTTCTTCCCTATAGATAACATGTACTTCGTGTTGTAAACGGTGCCAGAACCTTGGTTTTCAAAGGTAGCTGCAAACTGCGTAGGTGCTGATGTTCTCACTGGATGTGGAGTTGACTGCATTTCAAAGGAGCAGCTAGATCATTACTTTGTGCGGAATACTCAAGAAGCTGCATTTAAGCACATTGTGGTGTATAGATAGTGTGTGAGAAAAGTGGGATTTCGTTTTAGGCGGGTTTTACATTGTGAAGCAGTTTCACATTCTGAGTTTCTTCCCTATAGCTAACATGTACTTCGTGTTGTAAATGGTGCCAGAGCCTTGGTTTTTTAAGGTACCTGAAAACTGCGTTGGCGCTGCTGTTCTCGCTGAACGTGGAGTTGACTGCATTTCAAAGGAGCAGCTAGATCATTACGTTGTCTGTAATACTCAATAAGCTGCCTTTCAGCGCATTGTGTTTTTCTTCGCTAACGCTAACATGTACTCGTGTTGTAAATGGTGCCAGAATCTTGCTTTTCAAAGGTAGCTGAAAACTGCGTAGGCGCTGATGTTCTCGCTGGATGTGGAGTTGTGTGCTATTCAAAGCAGCAGCTAGATCATTACTTTGTGCAGAATACTCCATAAGCTGCATTTCAGCACATTGTGTTTTTCTTCGCTAACGCTAACATGTACTTCGTGTTGTAAATGGTGCCAGAACCTTGGTTTTTGAAAGTAGCTGAAAACTGCATTGCTGTTGATGTTCTCACTGGATGTGGAGTGGGCTGCATTTCAAAGGAGTAGTTAGATCATTATTTTGTGCGGAACACTCAATAAGCTGCATTTCAGCGCATTGTGTTTTTCTTCGCTATAGCTAACATGTACTTCGTGTTGTAAATGGTGCCAGAACCTTGGTTTTCGAAACTAGCTGAAAACTGCATTGGTGTTGCTGTTCTCACTGGATGTGGAGTGGGCTGCATTTCAAAGGAGTAGCTAGATCATTATTTTGTGCGGAACACTCAATAAGCTGCATTTAAGCGCATTGCTTTTTCTTCGCTATAGCTAACATGTACTTCGTGTTGTAAATGGTGCCAGAACCATGCTTTTCAAAGGTAGCTGAAAACTGCGTAGGCGCTGATGTTCTCGCTGGATGTGGAGTTGTGTGCTATTCAAAGGAGCAGCTAGATCATTACTTTGTGCAGAATACTCAATAAGTTGCATTTAAGCACATTGTGTTGTATAGATAGTGTGTGAGAAAAGTGGGATTTCGTTTTAGGCGGGTTTTCTATTGTGAAGCAGTTTCACATTCTGAGTTTCTTCCCTATAGCTAACATGTACTTCGTGTTGTAAATGGTGCCAGAACCTTGGTTTTCAAAGGTAGCTGAAAACTGCATTGGCGCTGATGTTCTCGCTGAACGTGGAGTTGACTGCATTTCAAAGGAGCAGCTAGATCATTATTTTGTGCGGAATACTCAAGAAGCTGCATTTCAGCACATTGTGTTTAATAGCCTGCTTTGGCGGTGCAGTTCTTGCTGTACGTGGAGTTGTCTGCATTTCAAAGGAGCAGCTAGATCATTACTTTGAGCGGAATACTCAAGAAGCTGCATTTCAGCACATTGTGATTTATAGATAGTGTGTGAGAAAAGTTGGGATTTCGTTTTAAGCGGGTTTTCCATTGTGAAGCAGTTTCACATTCTGAGTTTCTTCCCTATAGCTAACATGTACTTCGTGTTTAAATGGTGCCAGAGCCTTGGTTTTCAAAGGTAGCTGAAAACTGCGTTGGCGCTGATGTTCTCGCTGAACGTGGAGTTGTCTGCATTTCAAAGGAGCAGCTAGATCATTACTTTGTGCGGAATACTCAATAAGCTGCATTTAAGCACATTATGTTTTTCTTCGCTATAGCTAACATGTACTTCGTGTTGTAAATGGAGCCAGAACCTTGCTTTTCAAAGGTAGCTGAAAACTGCGTAGGCGGTGATGTTCTCAATGAACATGGAGTTGACTGTATTTCAAAGGAGCAGCTAGATCATTACTTTGTGCGGAATACTCAAGAAGCTGCATTTAAGCACATTGTGTTTTATACCCACTGTGTGAGAAAAGTGGGATTTCATTCGAAGCGGGTTTTCCATTGTGAAGCAGTTTCACATTCTGAGTTTCTTCCCTATAGCTAACATGTACTTCGTGTTGTAAATGGTGCCAGAACCTTGCTTTTCAACGATAGCTGAAAACTGCATTGGCGCTGATGTTCTCGCTGAACATGGAGTTGTCTGCATTTCAAAGGAGCAGCTAGATCATTACTTTGTGCGGAATACTCAATAAGCTGCATTTCGGCGCATTGTGTTTTTCTTCCCTATAGCTAACATGTACTTCGTTTTATAAATGGTGCCAGAAGCTTGGTTTCAAAGCTAGCTGAAAACTGCATTGCTGTTGATGTTCTCGCTGGATGTGGAGTTGTCTGCAATTCAACGGGGCAGCCAGATCATTACTTTGTGCGGAATACTCAAGAAGCTGCATTTCAGCGCATTGTGTTTTTCTTCCCTATAGATAACATGTACTTCGTGTTGTAAACGGTGCCAGAACCTTGGTTTTCAAAGGTAGCTGCAAACTGCGTAGGTGCTGATGTTCTCACTGGATGTGGAGTTGACTGCATTTCAAAGGAGCAGCTAGATCATTACTTTGTGCGGAATACTCAAGAAGCTGCATTTAAGCACATTGTGGTGTATAGATAGTGTGTGAGAAAAGTGGGATTTCGTTTTAGGCGGGTTTTACATTGTGAAGCAGTTTCACATTCTGAGTTTCTTCCCTATAGCTAACATGTACTTCGTGTTGTAAATGGTGCCAGAGCCTTGGTTTTTTAAGGTACCTGAAAACTGCGTTGGCGCTGCTGTTCTCGCTGAACGTGGAGTTGACTGCGTAGGCGCTGGATGTGGAGTTGTGTGCTATTCAAAGGAGCAGCTAGATCATTACTTTGTGCAGAATACTCCATAAGCTGCATTTCAGCACATTGTGTTTTTCTTCGCTAACGCTAACATGTACTTCGTGTTGTAAATGGTGCCAGAACCTTGGTTTTTGAAAGTAGCTGAAAACTGCATTGCTGTTGATGTTCTCACTGGATGTGGAGTGGGCTGCATTTCAAAGGAGTAGTTAGATCATTATTTTGTGCGGAACACTCAATAAGCTGCATTTCAGCACATTGTGTTTTATAGCCACTGTGTGAGAAAAGTGGGATTTCGTTCGAAGCGGGTTTTCCATTGTGAAGCAGTTTCACATTCTGAGTTTCTTGCCTATAGCTAACATATACTTCGTGTTGTAAATGGTGCCAGAGCCTTGGTTTTCAAAGGTAGCTGCAAACTGCGTTGGCTCTGCTGTTCTCACTGAACGTGGAGTTGTCTGCATTTCAAAGGAGCAGCTAGATCATTACGTTGTCTGTAATACTCAATAAGCTGCATTTCAGCGCATTGTGTTTTTCTTCGCTATAGCTAACATGTACTTCGTGTTGTAAATGGTGCCAGAACCTTGCTTTTCAATGGTAGCTGAAAACTGCATTGGCGCTGATGTTCTCGCTGAACATGGAGTTGACTGCATTTCAAAGGAGCAGCTAGATCATTACTTTGAGCGGAATACTCAAGAAGCTGCATTTAAGCACATTGTGTTGTATAGATAGTGTGTGAGAAAAGTGGGATTTCGTTTTAAGCGGGTTTTCCATTGTGAAGCAGTTTCACATTCTGAGTTTCTTCCCTATAGCTAACATGTACTTCGTGTTGTAAATGGTGCCAGAGCCTTGCTTTTAAAGGTAGCTGAAAACTGCGTTGGCGCTGATGTTCTCGCTGAACGTGGAGTTGTCTGCATTTCAAAGGAGCAGCTAGATCATTACTTTGTGCGGAATACTCAAGAAGCTGCATTTCAGCACATTGTGTTTTATAGCCTGCTTTGGCGGTGCAGTTCTTGCTGTACGTGGAGTTGTCTGCATTTCAAAGGAGCAGCTAGATCATTACTTTGAGCGGAATACTCAAGAAGCTGCATTTCAGCGCATTGTGTCTTTCTTCCCTATAGCTAACATATACTTCGTGTTGTAAATGGTCCCAGAACCTTGGTTTCAAAGCTAGCGGAAAACTGCATTGGTGTTGATATTCTCCCTGGATGTGGAGTTGTCTGTATTTCAAAGGAGCAGCTAGATCATTACTTTGTCTGTAATACTCAATAAGCTGCATTTCAGCGCATTGTGTCTTTCTTCCCTATAACTAACATGTACTTCATGTTGTAAATGGTGCCAAAAGCTTGGTTTCAAAGCTAGCGGAAAACTGCATTGGTGTTGATGTTCTCGCTGGATGTGGTGCTGTCTGCAATTCAAAGGAGCAGCTGGACCATTACTTTGTGCGGAATACTCAAGAAGCTGCATTTAAGCACATTGTGTTGTATAGATAGTGTGTGAGAAAAGTTGGATTTCGTTTTAAGCGGGTTTTCCATTGTGAAGCAGTTTCACATTCTGAGTTTCTTCCCTATAGCTAACATGTACTTCGTGTTGTAAATCGTACCAGAGCCTTGCTTTTAAAGGTAGCTGAAAACTGCATTGGCGCTGATGTTCTCGCTGAACGTGGAGTTGTCTGCATTTCAAAGGAGCAGCTAGATCATTACTTTGTGCGGAATACTCAAGAAGCTGCATTTCAGCACATTGTGTTTCATAGCCACTGTGTGAGAAAAGTGGGATTTCGTTTTAGGCGGGTTTTACATTGTGAAGCAGTTTCACATTCTGAGTTTCTTCCCTATAGCTAACATGTACTTCGTGTTGTAAATGGTGCCAGAGCCTTGGTTTTCAAAGGTACCTGAAAACTGCGTTGGCGCTGCTGTTCTCGCTGAACGTGGAGTTGACTGCATTTCAAAGGAGCAGCTAGATCATTACGTTGTCTGTAATACTCAATAAGCTGCCTTTCAGCGCATTGTGTTTTTCTTCGCTAATGCTAACATGTACTTCGTGTTGTAAATGGTGCCAGAACCTTGGTTTTCGTAACTAGCTGAAAACTGCATTGGTTTTGATGTTCTCGCTGGATGTGGAGTTGTGTGCTATTCAAAGGAGCAGCTAGATCATTACTTTGTGCAGAATACTCCATAAGCTGCATTTCAGCACATTGTGTTTTTCTTCGCTAACGCTAACATGTACTTCGTGTTGTAAATGGTGCCAGAACCTTGGTTTTTGAAAGTAGCTGAAAACTGCATTGCTGTTGATGTTCTCACTGGATGTGGAGTGGACTGCATTTCAAAGGAGTAGTTAGATCATTATTTTGTGCGGAACACTCAATAAGCTGCATTTCAGCGCATTGTGTTTTCCTTCGCTATAGCTAACATGTACTTCGTGTTGTAAATGGTGCCAGAACCTTGGTTTTCGTAACTAGCTGAAAACTGCATTGGTGTTGATGTTCTCACTGGATGTGGAGTGGGCTGCATTTCAAAGGAGTAGCTAGATCATTATTTTGTGCGGAACACTCAATAAGCTGCATTTCAGCGCATTGGTTTTTCTTCGCTATAGCTAACATGTACTTCGTGTTGTAAATGGTGCCAGAACCATGCTTTTCAAAGGTAGCTGAAAACTGCATAGGCGCTGATGTTCTCGCTGGATGTGGAGTTGTGTGCTATTCAAAGGAGCAGCTAGATCATTACTTTGTGCAGAATACTCAATAAGTTGCATTTAAGCACATTGTGGTGTATAGATAGTGTGTGAGAAAAGTGGGATTTCGTTTTAGGCGGGTTTTCTATTGTGAAGCAGTTTCACATTCTGAGTTTCTTCCCTACAGCTAACATGTACTTCGTGTTGTAAATGGTGCCAGAACCTTGGTTTTCAAAGGTAGCTGAAAACTGCGTTGGCGCTGATGTTCTCGCTGAACGTGGAGTTGTCTGCATTTCAAAGGAGCAGCTAGATCATTACGTTGTCTGTAATACTCAATAAGCTGCCTTTCAGCGCATTGTGTTTTTCTTCCCTAACGCTAACATGTACTTCGTGTTGTAAATGGTGCCAGAACCATGCTTTTCAAAGGTAGCTGAAAACTGCGTAGGCGCTGATGTTCTCGCTGGATGTGGAGTGGGCTGCAATACAAATGAGCAGCTAGATCATTACTTTGTGCGGAATACTCGAGAAGCTGCATTTCAGCACATTTGTTTTATAGCCTGCTTTGGCGGTGCAGTTCTTGCTGTACGTGGAGTAGTCTGCATTTCAAAGGAGCAGCTAGATCATTACTTTGAGCGGAATACTCAAGAAGCTGCATTTCAGCATATTGTGTTTTATAGCCACTGTGTGAGAAAAGTGGGATTTCGTTCGACACGGGTTTTCCATTGTGAAGCAGTTTCACATTCTGAGTTTCTTGCCTATGTCTAACACGTACTTCGTGTTGTAATTGGTGCTGGAACCTTGGTTTTCAAAGGTAGCTGAAAACTGCATTGGTGTTGTTATCGCTTGATGAGGTGTTGTCTGCATTTCAAAGGATTAGCAAGTTTATTATTTTGTGCGGAATACACAATAAGCTGCATTTCAGCGCATTGTGTTGTATAGATAGTGTGTGAGAAATATGGGATTTCGTTCGAAGCGGGTTTTCTATTGTGAAGCAGTTTCACATTCTGAGTTTCTTCCCTATAGCTTACATGTACTTCGTGTTGTAAATGGTGCCAGAAGCTTGGTTTCAAAGCTAGCGGAAAACTGCATTGGTGCTGATGTTCTCGCTGGATGTGGTGCTGTCTGCAATTCAAAGGAGCAGCTAGATCATTACTTTGTGCGGAATACTCAATAAGCTGCATTTAAGCACATTGTGTTTTTCTTCGCTATAGCTAACATGTACTTCGTGTTGTAAATGGTGCCAGAACCTTGCTTTTCAAAGGTAGCTGAAAACTGCATTGGTGCTGATGTTCTCACTGGATGTGGAGTTGACTGCATTTCAAAGGAGCAGCTAGATCATTATTTTGTGCGGAATACTCAAGAAGCTGCATTTCAGCACATTGTGTTTAATAGCCTGCTTTGGCGGTGCAGTTCTTGCTGTACGTGGAGTTGTCTGCATTTCAAAGGAGCAGCTAGATCATTACTTTGAGCGGAATACTCAAGAAGCTGCATTTCAGCACATTGTGATTTATAGATAGTGTGTGAGAAAAGTTGGGATTTCGTTTTAAGCGGGTTTTCCATTGTGAAGCAGTTTCACATTCTGAGTTTCTTCCCTATAGCTAACATGTACTTCGTGTTTTAAATGGTGCCAGAGCCTTGGTTTTCAAAGGTAGCTGAAAACTGCGTTGGCGCTGATGTTCTCGCTGAACGTGGAGTTGTCTGCATTTCAAAGGAGCAGCTAGATCATTACTTTGTGCGGAATACTCAATAAGCTGCATTTAAGCACATTATGTTTTTCTTCGCTATAGCTAACATGTACTTCGTGTTGTAAATGGAGCCAGAACCTTGCTTTTCAAAGGTAGCTGAAAACTGCGTAGGCGGTGATGTTCTCAATGAACATGGAGTTGACTGTATTTCAAAGGAGCAGCTACATCATTACTTTGTGCGGAATACTCAAGAAGCTGCATTTAAGCACATTGTGTTTTATACCCACTGTGTGAGAAAAGTGGGATTTCATTCGAAGCGGGTTTTCCATTGTGAAGCAGTTTCACATTCTGAGTTTCTTCCCTATAGCTAACATGTACTTCGTGTTGTAAATGGTGCCAGAACCTTGCTTTTCAACGATAGCTGAAAACTGCATTGGCGCTGATGTTCTCGCTGAACATGGAGTTGTCTGCATTTCAAAGGAGCAGCTAGATCATTACTTTGTGCGGAATACTCAATAAGCTGCATTTCGGCGCATTGTGTTTTTCTTCCCTATAGCTAACATGTACTTCGTTTTATAAATGGTGCCAGAAGCTTGGTTTCAAAGCTAGCTGAAAACTGCATTGCTGTTGATGTTCTCGCTGGATGTGGAGTTGTCTGCAATTCAACTGGGCAGCCAGATCATTACTTTGTGCGGAATACTCAAGAAGCTGCATTTCAGCGCATTGTGTTTTTCTTCCCTATAGATAACATGTACTTCGTGTTGTAAACGGTGCCAGAACCTTGGTTTTCAAAGGTAGCTGCAAACTGCGTAGGCGCTGATGTTCTCACTGGATGTGGAGTTGACTGCATTTCAAAGGAGCAGCTAGATCATTACTTTGTGCGGAATACTCAAGAAGCTGCATTTAAGCACATTGTGGTGTATAGATAGTGTGTGAGAAAAGTGGGATTTCGTTTTAGGCGGGTTTTACATTGTGAAGCAGTTTCACATTCTGAGTTTCTTCCCTATAGCTAACATGTACTTCGTGTTGTAAATGGTGCCAGAGCCTTGGTTTTTTAAGGTACCTGAAAACTGCGTTGGCGCTGCTGTTCTCGCTGAACGTGGAGTTGACTGCGTAGGCGCTGGATGTGGAGTTGTGTGCTATTCAAAGGAGCAGCTAGATCATTACTTTGTGCAGAATACTCCATAAGCTGCATTTCAGCACATTGTGTTTTTCTTCGCTAACGCTAACATGTACTTCGTGTTGTAAATGGTGCCAGAACCTTGGTTTTTGAAAGTAGCTGAAAACTGCATTGCTGTTGATGTTCTCACTGGATGTGGAGTGGGCTGCATTTCAAAGGAGTAGTTAGATCATTATTTTGTGCGGAACACTCAATAAGCTGCATTTCAGCACATTGTGTTTTATAGCCACTGTGTGAGAAAAGTGGGATTTCGTTCGAAGCGGGTTTTCCATTGTGAAGCAGTTTCACATTCTGAGTTTCTTGCCTATAGCTAACATATACTTCGTGTTGTAAATGGTGCCAGAGCCTTGGTTTTCAAAGGTAGCTGCAAACTGCGTTGGCTCTGCTGTTCTCACTGAACGTGGAGTTGTCTGCATTTCAAAGGAGCAGCTAGATCATTACGTTGTCTGTAATACTCAATAAGCTGCATTTCAGCGCATTGTGTTTTTCTTCGCTATAGCTAACATGTACTTCGTGTTGTAAATGGTGCCAGAACCTTGCTTTTCAATGGTAGCTGAAAACTGCATTGGCGCTGATGTTCTCGCTGAACATGGAGTTGACTGCATTTCAAAGGAGCAGCTAGATCATTACTTTGAGCGGAATACTCAAGAAGCTGCATTTAAGCACATTGTGTTGTATAGATAGTGTGTGAGAAAAGTGGGATTTCGTTTTAAGCGGGTTTTCCATTGTGAAGCAGTTTCACATTCTGAGTTTCTTCCCTATAGCTAACATGTACTTCGTGTTGTAAATGGTGCCAGAGCCTTGCTTTTAAAGGTAGCTGAATACTGCGTTGGCGCTGATGTTCTCGCTGAACGTGGAGTTGTCTGCATTTCAAAGGAGCAGCTAGATCATTACTTTGTGCGGAATACTCAAGAAGCTGCATTTCAGCACATTGTGTTTTATAGCCTGCTTTGGCGGTGCAGTTCTTGCTGTACGTGGAGTTGTCTGCATTTCAAAGGAGCAGCTAGATCATTACTTTGAGCGGAATACTCAAGAAGCTGCATTTCAGCGCATTGTGTCTTTCTTCCCTATAGCTAACATATACTTCGTGTTGTAAATGGTCCCAGAACCTTGGTTTCAAAGCTAGCGGAAAACTGCATTGGTGTTGATATTCTCCCTGGATGTGGAGTTGTCTGTATTTCAAAGGAGCAGCTAGATCATTACTTTGTCTGTAATACTCAATAAGCTGCATTTCAGCGCATTGTGTCTTTCTTCCCTATAACTAACATGTACTTCATGTTGTAAATGGTGCCAAAAGCTTGGTTTCAAAGCTAGCGGAAAACTGCATTGGTGTTGATGTTCTCGCTGGATGTGGTGCTGTCTGCAATTCAAAGGAGCAGCTGGACCATTACTTTGTGCGGAATACTCAAGAAGCTGCATTTAAGCACATTGTGTTGTATAGATAGTGTGTGAGAAAAGTTGGATTTCGTTTTAAGCGGGTTTTCCATTGTGAAGCAGTTTCACATTCTGAGTTTCTTCCCTATAGCTAACATGTACTTCGTGTTGTAAATCGTACCAGAGCCTTGCTTTTAAAGGTAGCTGAAAACTGCATTGGCGCTGATGTTCTCGCTGAACGTGGAGTTGTCTGCATTTCAAAGGAGCAGCTAGATCATTACTTTGTGCGGAATACTCAAGAAGCTGCATTTCAGCACATTGTGTTTCATAGCCACTGTGTGAGAAAAGTGGGATTTCGTTTTAGGCGGGTTTTACATTGTGAAGCAGTTTCACATTCTGAGTTTCTTCCCTATAGCTAACATGTACTTCGTGTTGTAAATGGTGCCAGAGCCTTGGTTTTCAAAGGTACCTGAAAACTGCGTTGGCGCTGCTGTTCTCGCTGAACGTGGAGTTGACTGCATTTCAAAGGAGCAGCTAGATCATTACGTTGTCTGTAATACTCAATAAGCTGCCTTTCAGCGCATTGTGTTTTTCTTCGCTAATGCTAACATGTACTTCGTGTTGTAAATGGTGGCAGAATCTTGCTTTTCAAAGCTAGCTGAAAACTGCATTGGTTTTGATGTTCTCGCTGGATGTGGAGTTGTGTGCTATTCAAAGGAGCAGCTAGATCATTACTTTGTGCAGAATACTCCATAAGCTGCATTTCAGCACATTGTGTTTTTCTTCGCTAACGCTAACATGTACTTCGTGTTGTAAATGGTGCCAGAACCTTGGTTTTTGAAAGTAGCTGAAAACTGCATTGCTGTTGATGTTCTCACTGGATGTGGAGTGGACTGCATTTCAAAGGAGTAGTTAGATCATTATTTTGTGCGGAACACTCAATAAGCTGCATTTCAGCGCATTGTGTTTTCCTTCGCTATAGCTAACATGTACTTCGTGTTGTAAATGGTGCCAGAACCTTGGTTTTCGTAACTAGCTGAAAACTGCATTGGTGTTGATGTTCTCACTGGATGTGGAGTGGGCTGCATTTCAAAGGAGTAGCTAGATCATTATTTTGTGCGGAACACTCAATAAGCTGCATTTCAGCGCATTGGTTTTTCTTCGCTATAGCTAACATGTACTTCGTGTTGTAAATGGTGCCAGAACCATGCTTTTCAAAGGTAGCTGAAAACTGCATAGGCGCTGATGTTCTCGCTGGATGTGGAGTTGTGTGCTATTCAAAGGAGCAGCTAGATCATTACTTTGTGCAGAATACTCAATAAGTTGCATTTAAGCACATTGTGGTGTATAGATAGTGTGTGAGAAAAGTGGGATTTCGTTTTAGGCGGGTTTTCTATTGTGAAGCAGTTTCACATTCTGAGTTTCTTCCCTACAGCTAACATGTACTTCGTGTTGTAAATGGTGCCAGAACCTTGGTTTTCAAAGGTAGCTGAAAACTGCGTTGGCGCTGATGTTCTCGCTGAACGTGGAGTTGTCTGCATTTCAAAGGAGCAGCTAGATCATTACGTTGTCTGTAATACTCAATAAGCTGCCTTTCAGCGCATTGTGTTTTTCTTCCCTAACGCTAACATGTACTTCGTGTTGTAAATGGTGCCAGAACCATGCTTTTCAAAGGTAGCTGAAAACTGCGTAGGCGCTGATGTTCTCGCTGGATGTGGAGTGGGCTGCAATACAAATGAGCAGCTAGATCATTACTTTGTGCGGAATACTCGAGAAGCTGCATTTCAGCACATTTGTTTTATAGCCTGCTTTGGCGGTGCAGTTCTTGCTGTACGTGGAGTAGTCTGCATTTCAAAGGAGCAGCTAGATCATTACTTTGAGCGGAATACTCACGAAGCTGCATTTCAGCATATTGTGTTTTATAGCCACTGTGTGAGAAAAGTGGGATTTCGTTCGACACGGGTTTTCCATTGTGAAGCAGTTTCACATTCTGAGTTTCTTGCCTATGTCTAACACGTACTTCGTGTTGTAATTGGTGCTGGAACCTTGGTTTTCAAAGGTAGCTGAAAACTGCATTGGTGTTGTTATCGCTTGATGAGGTGTTGTCTGCATTTCAAAGGATTAGCAAGTTTATTATTTTGTGCGGAATACACAATAAGCTGCATTTCAGCGCATTGTGTTGTATAGATAGTGTGTGAGAAATATGGGATTTCGTTCGAAGCGGGTTTTCTATTGTGAAGCAGTTTCACATTCTGAGTTTCTTCCCTATAGCTTACATGTACTTCGTGTTGTAAATGGTGCCAGAAGCTTGGTTTCAAAGCTAGCGGAAAACTGCATTGGTGCTGATGTTCTCGCTGGATGTGGTGCTGTCTGCAATTCAAAGGAGCAGCTAGATCATTACTTTGTGCGGAATACTCAATAAGCTGCATTTAAGCACATTGTGTTTTTCTTCGCTATAGCTAACATGTACTTCGTGTTGTAAATGGTGCCAGAACCTTGCTTTTCAAAGGTAGCTGAAAACTGCATTGGCGCTGATGTTCTCGCTGAACGTGGAGTTGACTGCATTTCAAAGGAGCAGCTAGATCATTATTTTGTGCGGAATACTCAAGAAGCTGCATTTCAGCACATTGTGTTTAATAGCCTGCTTTGGCGGTGCAGTTCTTGCTGTACGTGGAGTTGTCTGCATTTCAAAGGAGCAGCTAGATCATTACTTTGAGCGGAATACTCAAGAAGCTGCATTTCAGCACATTGTGATTTATAGATAGTGTGTGAGAAAAGTTGGGATTTCGTTTTAAGCGGGTTTTCCATTGTGAAGCAGTTTCACATTCTGAGTTTCTTCCCTATAGCTAACATGTACTTCGTGTTTTAAATGGTGCCAGAGCCTTGGTTTTCAAAGGTAGCTGAAAACTGCGTTGGCGCTGATGTTCTCGCTGAACGTGGAGTTGTCTGCATTTCAAAGGAGCAGCTAGATCATTACTTTGTGCGGAATACTCAAGAAGCTGCATTTAAGCACATTATGTTTTTCTTCGCTATAGCTAACATGTACTTCGTGTTGTAAATGGAGCCAGAACCTTGCTTTTCAAAGGTAGCTGAAAACTGCGTAGGCGGTGATGTTCTCAATGAACATGGAGTTGACTGTATTTCAAAGGAGCAGCTACATCATTACTTTGTGCGGAATACTCAAGAAGCTGCATTTAAGCACATTGTGTTTTATACCCACTGTGTGAGAAAAGTGGGATTTCATTCGAAGCGGGTTTTCCATTGTGAAGCAGTTTCACATTCTGAGTTTCTTCCCTATAGCTAACATGTACTTCGTGTTGTAAATGGTGCCAGAACCTTGCTTTTCAACGATAGCTGAAAACTGCATTGGCGCTGATGTTCTCGCTGAACATGGAGTTGTCTGCATTTCAAAGGAGCAGCTAGATCATTACTTTGTGCGGAATACTCAATAAGCTGCATTTCGGCGCATTGTGTTTTTCTTCCCTATAGCTAACATGTACTTCGTTTTATAAATGGTGCCAGAAGCTTGGTTTCAAAGCTAGCTGAAAACTGCATTGCTGTTGATGTTCTCGCTGGATGTGGAGTTGTCTGCAATTCAACGGAGCAGCCAGATCATTACTTTGGGCGGAATACTCAAGAAGCTGCATTTCAGCGCATTGTGTTTTTCTTCCCTATAGATAACATGTACTTCGTGTTGTAAACGGTGCCAGAACCTTGGTTTTCAAAGGTAGCTGCAAACTGCGTAGGTGCTGATGTTCTCACTGGATGTGGAGTTGACTGCATTTCAAAGGAGCAGCTAGATCATTACTTTGTGCGGAATACTCAAGAAGCTGCATTTAAGCACATTGTGGTGTATAGATAGTGTGTGAGAAAAGTGGGATTTCGTTTTAGGCGGGTTTTACATTGTGAAGCAGTTTCACATTCTGAGTTTCTTCCCTATAGCTAACATGTACTTCGTGTTGTAAATGGTGCCAGAGCCTTGGTTTTTTAAGGTACCTGAAAACTGCGTTGGCGCTGCTGTTCTCGCTGAACGTGGAGTTGACTGCATTTCAAAGGAGCAGCTAGATCATTACGTTGTCTGTAATACTCAATAAGCTGCCTTTCAGCGCATTGTGTTTTTCTTCGCTAACGCTAACATGTACTCGTGTTGTAAATGGTGCCAGAATCTTGCTTTTCAAAGGTAGCTGAAAACTGCGTAGGCGCTGATGTTCTCGCTGGATGTGGAGTTGTGTGCTATTCAAAGCAGCAGCTAGATCATTACTTTGTGCAGAATACTCCATAAGCTGCATTTCAGCACATTGTGTTTTTCTTCGCTAACGCTAACATGTACTTCGTGTTGTAAATGGTGCCAGAACCTTGGTTTTTGAAAGTAGCTGAAAACTGCATTGCTGTTGATGTTCTCACTGGATGTGGAGTGGGCTGCATTTCAAAGGAGTAGTTAGATCATTATTTTGTGCGGAACACTCAATAAGCTGCATTTCAGCGCATTGTGTTTTTCTTCGCTATAGCTAACATGTACTTCGTGTTGTAAATGGTGCCAGAACCTTGGTTTTCGAAACTAGCTGAAAACTGCATTGGTGTTGCTGTTCTCACTGGATGTGGAGTGGGCTGCATTTCAAAGGAGTAGCTAGATCATTATTTTGTGCGGAACACTCAATAAGCTGCATTTAAGCGCATTGCTTTTTCTTCGCTATAGCTAACATGTACTTCGTGTTGTAAATGGTGCCAGAACCATGCTTTTCAAAGGTAGCTGAAAACTGCGTAGGCGCTGATGTTCTCGCTGGATGTGGAGTTGTGTGCTATTCAAAGGAGCAGCTAGATCATTACTTTGTGCAGAATACTCAATAAGTTGCATTTAAGCACATTGTGTTGTATAGATAGTGTGTGAGAAAAGTGGGATTTCGTTTTAGGCGGGTTTTCTATTGTGAAGCAGTTTCACATTCTGAGTTTCTTCCCTATAGCTAACATGTACTTCGTGTTGTAAATGGTGCCAGAACCTTGGTTTTCAAAGGTAGCTGAAAACTGCATTGGCGCTGATGTTCTCGCTGAACGTGGAGTTGACTGCATTTCAAAGGAGCAGCTAGATCATTATTTTGTGCGGAATACTCAAGAAGCTGCATTTCAGCACATTGTGTTTAATAGCCTGCTTTGGCGGTGCAGTTCTTGCTGTACGTGGAGTTGTCTGCATTTCAAAGGAGCAGCTAGATCATTACTTTGAGCGGAATACTCAAGAAGCTGCATTTCAGCACATTGTGATTTATAGATAGTGTGTGAGAAAAGTTGGGATTTCGTTTTAAGCGGGTTTTCCATTGTGAAGCAGTTTCACATTCTGAGTTTCTTCCCTATAGCTAACATGTACTTCGTGTTTAAATGGTGCCAGAGCCTTGGTTTTCAAAGGTAGCTGAAAACTGCGTTGGCGCTGATGTTCTCGCTGAACGTGGAGTTGTCTGCATTTCAAAGGAGCAGCTAGATCATTACTTTGTGCGGAATACTGAATAAGCTGCATTTAAGCACATTATGTTTTTCTTCGCTATAGCTAACATGTACTTCGTGTTGTAAATGGAGCCAGAACCTTGCTTTTCAAAGGTAGCTGAAAACTGCGTAGGCGGTGATGTTCTCAATGAACATGGAGTTGACTGTATTTCAAAGGAGCAGCTAGATCATTACTTTGTGCGGAATACTCAAGAAGCTGCATTTAAGCACATTGTGTTTTATACCCACTGTGTGAGAAAAGTGGGATTTCATTCGAAGCGGGTTTTCCATTGTGAAGCAGTTTCACATTCTGAGTTTCTTCCCTATAGCTAACATGTACTTCGTGTTGTAAATGGTGCCAGAACCTTGCTTTTCAACGATAGCTGAAAACTGCATTGGCGCTGATGTTCTCGCTGAACATGGAGTTGTCTGCATTTCAAAGGAGCAGCTAGATCATTACTTTGTGCGGAATACTCAATAAGCTGCATTTCGGCGCATTGTGTTTTTCTTCCCTATAGCTAACATGTACTTCGTTTTATAAATGGTGCCAGAAGCTTGGTTTCAAAGCTAGCTTAAAACTGCATTGCTGTTGATGTTCTCGCTGGATGTGGAGTTGTCTGCAATTCAACGGAGCAGCCAGATCATTACTTTGGGCGGAATACTCAAGAAGCTGCATTTCAGCGCATTGTGTTTTTCTTCCCTATAGATAACATGTACTTCGTGTTGTAAACGGTGCCAGAACCTTGGTTTTCAAAGGTAGCTGCAAACTGCGTAGGTGCTGATGTTCTCACTGGATGTGGAGTTGACTGCATTTCAAAGGAGCAGCTAGATCATTACTTTGTGCGGAATACTCAAGAAGCTGCATTTAAGCACATTGTGGTGTATAGATAGTGTGTGAGAAAAGTGGGATTTCGTTTTAGGCGGGTTTTACATTGTGAAGCAGTTTCACATTCTGAGTTTCTTCCCTATAGCTAACATGTACTTCGTGTTGTAAATGGTGCCAGAGCCTTGGTTTTTTAAGGTACCTGAAAACTGCGTTGGCGCTGCTGTTCTCGCTGAACGTGGAGTTGACTGCGTAGGCGCTGGATGTGGAGTTGTGTGCTATTCAAAGGAGCAGCTAGATCATTACTTTGTGCAGAATACTCCATAAGCTGCATTTCAGCACATTGTGTTTTTCTTCGCTAACGCTAACATGTACTTCGTGTTGTAAATGGTGCCAGAACCTTGGTTTTTGAAAGTAGCTGAAAACTGCATTGCTGTTGATGTTCTCACTGGATGTGGAGTGGGCTGCATTTCAAAGGAGTAGTTAGATCATTATTTTGTGCGGAACACTCAATAAGCTGCATTTCAGCGCATTGTGTTTTTCTTCGCTATAGCTAACATGTACTTCGTGTTGTAAATGGTGCCAGAACCTTGGTTTTCGAAACTAGCTGAAAACTGCATTGGTGTTGCTGTTCTCACTGGATGTGGAGTGGGCTGCATTTCAAAGGAGTAGCTAGATCATTATTTTGCGCGGAACACTCAATAAGCTGCATTTAAGCGCATTGCTTTTTCTTCGCTATAGCTAACATGTACTTCGTGTTGTAAATGGTGCCAGAACCATGCTTTTCAAAGGTAGCTGAAAACTGCGTAGGCGCTGATGTTCTCGCTGGATGTGGAGTTGTGTGCTATTCAAAGGAGCAGCTAGATCATTACTTTGTGCAGAATACTCAATAAGTTGCATTTAAGCACATTGTGTTGTATAGATAGTGTGTGAGAAAAGTGGGATTTCGTTTTAGGCGGGTTTTCTATTGTGAAGCAGTTTCACATTCTGAGTTTCTTCCCTATAGCTAACATGTACTTCGTGTTGTAAATGGTGCCAGAACCTTGGTTTTCAAAGGTAGCTGAAAACTGCGTTGGCGCTGATGTTCTCGCTGAACGTGGAGTTGTCTGCAATTCAAAGGAGCAGCTAGATCATTACTTTGAGCGGAATACTCAAGAAGCTGCATTTCAGCACATTGTGTTTTATAGCCACTGTGTGAGAAAAGTGGGATTTCGTTCGAAGCGGGTTTTCCATTGTGAAGCAGTTTCACATTCTGAGTTTCTTGCCTATAGCTAACATATACTTCGTGTTGTAAATGGTGCCAGAGCCTTGGTTTTCAAAGGTAGCTGCAAACTGCGTTGGCTCTGCTGTTCTCACTGAACGTGGAGTTGTCTGCATTTCAAAGGAGCAGCTAGATCATTACGTTGTCTGTAATACTCAATAAGCTGCCTTTCAGCGCATTGTGTTTTTCTTCGCTAACGCTAACATGTACTTCGTGTTGTAAATGGTGCCAGAATCTTGCTTTTCAAAGGTAGCTGAAAACTGCGTAGGCGCTGATGTTCTCGCTGGATGTGGAGTTGTGTGCTATTCAAAGGAGCAGCTAGATCATTACTTTGTGCAGAATACTCCATAAGCTGCATTTCAGCACATTGTGTTTTTCTTCGCTAACGCTAACATGTACTTCGTGTTGTAAATGGTGCCAGAACCTTGGTTTTTGAAAGTAGCTGAAAACTGCATTGCTGTTGATGTTCTCACTGGATGTGGAGTGGGCTGCATTTCAAAGGAGTAGTTAGATCATTATTTTGTGCGGAACACTCAATAAGCTGCATTTCAGCGCATTGTGTTTTTCTTCGCTATAGCTAACATGTACTTCGTGTTGTAAATGGTGCCAGAACCTTGGTTTTCGTAACTAGCTGAAAACTGCATTGGTGTTGATGTTCTCACTGGATGTGGAGTGGGCTGCATTTCAAAGGAGTAGCTAGATCATTATTTTGTGCGGAACACTCAATAAGCTGCATTTCAGCGCATTGGTTTTTCTTCGCTATAGCTAACATGTACTTCGTGTTGTAAATGGTGCCAGAATCTTGCTTTTCAAAGGTAGCTGAAAACTGCGTAGGCGCTGATGTTCTCGCTGGATGTGGAGTTGTGTGCTATTCAAAGGAGCAGCTAGATCATTACTTTGTGCGGAATACTCAATAAGTTGCATTTAAGCACATTGTGGTGTATAGATAGTGTGTGAGAAAAGTGGGATTTCGTTTTAGGCGGGTTTTCTATTGTGAAGCAGTTTCACATTCTGAGTTTCTTCCCTACAGCTAACATGTACTTCGTGTTGTAAATGGTGCCAGAACCTTGGTTTTCAAAGGTAGCTGAAAACTGCGTTGGCGCTGCTGTTCTCGCTGAACGTGGAGTTGTCTGCATTTCAAAGGAGCAGCTAGATCATTACGTTGTCTGTAATACTCAATAAGCTGCCTTTCAGCGCATTGTTTTTCTTCCCTAACGCTAACATGTACTTCGTGTTGTAAATGGTGCCAGAACCTTGGTTTTCAAAGGTAGCTGCAAACTGCGTTGGCGCTGATGTTCTCGCTGGATGTGGAGTGGGCTGCAATACAAAGGAGCAGCTAGATCATTACTTTGTGCGGAATACTCGAGAAGCTGCATTTCAGCACATTTGTTTTATAGCCTGCTTTGGCGGTGCAGTTCTTGCTGTACGTGGAGTAGTCTGCATTTCAAAGGAGCAGCTAGATCATTACTTTGAGCGGAATACTCACGAAGCTGCATTTCAGCATATTGTGTTTTATAGCCACTGTGTGAGAAAAGTGGGATTTCGTTCGACACGGGTTTTCCATTGTGAAGCAGTTTCACATTCTGAGTTTCTTGCCTATGTCTAACACGTACTTCGTGTTGTAATTGGTGCCTGAACCTTGGTTTTCAAAGGTAGCTGAAAACTGCATTGGTGTTGTTATCGCTGATGAGGTGTTGTCTGCATTTCAAAGGATTAGCAAGTTCATTATTTTGTGCGGAATACACAATAAGCTGCATTTCAGCGCATTGTGTTGTATAGATAGTGTGTGAGAAATATGGGATTTCGTTCGAAGCGGGTTTTCTATTGTGAAGCAGTTTCACATTCTGAGTTTCTTCCCTATAGCTTACATGTACTTCGTGTTGTAAATGGTGCCAGAAGCTTGGTTTCAAAGCTAGCGGAAAACTGCATTGGTGCTGATGTTCTCGCTGGATGTGGTGCTGTCTGCAATTCAAAGGAGCAGCTAGATCATTACTTTGTGCGGAATACTCAATAAGCTGCATTTAAGCACATTGTGTTTTTCTTCGCTAACGCTAACATGTACTCGTGTTGTAAATGGTGCCAGAATCTTGCTTTTCAAAGGTAGCTGAAAACTGCGTAGGCGCTGATGTTCTCGCTGGATGTGGAGTTGTGTGCTATTCAAAGGAGCAGCTAGATCATTACTTTGTGCAGAATACTCCATAAGCTGCATTTCAGCACATTGTGTTTTTCTTCGCTAACGCTAACATGTACTTCGTGTTGTAAATGGTGCCAGAACCTTGGTTTTTGAAAGTAGCTGAAAACTGCATTGCTGTTGATGTTCTCACTGGATGTGGAGTGGGCTGCATTTCAAAGGAGTAGTTAGATCATTATTTTGTGCGGAACACTCAATAAGCTGCATTTCAGCGCATTGTGTTTTTCTTCGCTATAGCTAACATGTACTTCGTGTTGTAAATGGTGCCAGAACCTTGGTTTTCGAAACTAGCTGAAAACTGCATTGGTGTTGCTGTTCTCACTGGATGTGGAGTGGGCTGCATTTCAAAGGAGTAGCTAGATCATTATTTTGTGCGGAACACTCAATAAGCTGCATTTCAGCGCATTGGTTTTTCTTCGCTATAGCTAACATGTACTTCGTGTTGTAAATGGTGCCAGAACCATGCTTTTCAAAGGTAGCTGAAAACTGCGTAGGCGCTGATGTTCTCGCTGGATGTGGAGTTGTGTGCTATTCAAAGGAGCAGCTAGATCATTACTTTGTGCGGAATACTCAATAAGTTGCATTTAAGCACATTGTGTTGTATAGATAGTGTGTGAGAAAAGTGGGATTTCGTTTTAGGCGGGTTTTCTATTGTGAAGCAGTTTCACATTCTGAGTTTCTTCCCTATAGCTAACATGTACTTCGTGTTGTAAATGGTGCCAGAACCTTGGTTTTCAAAGGTAGCTGAAAACTGCGTTGGCGCTGATGTTCTCGCTGAACGTGGAGTTGTCTGCATTTCAAAGGAGCAGCTAGATCATTACTTTGAGCGGAATACTCAAGAAGCTGCATTTCAGCACATTGTGTTTTATAGCCACTGTGTGAGACAAGTGGGATTTCGTTCGAAGCGGGTTTTCCATTGTGAAGCAGTTTCACATTCTGAGTTTCTTGCCTATAGCTAACATATACTTCGTGTTGTAAATGGTGCCAGAGCCTTGGTTTTCAAAGGTAGCTGCAAACTGCGTTGGCTCTGCTGTTCTCACTGAACGTGGAGTTGTCTGCATTTCAAAGGAGCAGCTAGATCATTACGTTGTCTGTAATACTCAATAAGCTGCCTTTCAGCGCATTGTGTTTTTCTTCGCTAACGCTAACATGTACTTCGTGTTGTAAATGGTGCCAGAATCTTGCTTTTCAAAGGTAGCTGAAAACTGCGTAGGCGCTGATGTTCTCGCTGGATGTGGAGTTGTGTGCTATTCAAAGGAGCAGCTAGATCATTACTTTGTGCAGAATACTCCATAAGCTGCATTTCAGCACATTGTGTTTTTCTTCGCTAACGCTAACATGTACTTCGTGTTGTAAATGGTGCCAGAACCTTGGTTTTTGAAAGTAGCTGAAAACTGCATTGCTGTTGATGTTCTCACTGGATGTGGAGTGGGCTGCATTTCAAAGGAGTAGTTAGATCATTATTTTGTGCGGAACACTCAATAAGCTGCATTTCAGCGCATTGTGTTTTTCTTCGCTATAGCTAACATGTACTTCGTGTTGTAAATGGTGCCAGAACCTTGGTTTTCGTAACTAGCTGAAAACTGCATTGGTGTTGATGTTCTCACTGGATGTGGAGTGGGCTGCATTTCAAAGGAGTAGCTAGATCATTATTTTGTGCGGAACACTCAATAAGCTGCATTTCAGCGCATTGGTTTTTCTTCGCTATAGCTAACATGTACTTCGTGTTGTAAATGGTGCCAGAATCTTGCTTTTCAAAGGTAGCTGAAAACTGCGTAGGCGCTGATGTTCTCGCTGGATGTGGAGTTGTGTGCTATTCAAAGGAGCAGCTAGATCATTACTTTGTGCGGAATACTCAATAAGTTGCATTTAAGCACATTGTGGTGTATAGATAGTGTGTGAGAAAAGTGGGATTTCGTTTTAGGCGGGTTTTCTATTGTGAAGCAGTTTCACATTCTGAGTTTCTTCCCTACAGCTAACATGTACTTCGTGTTGTAAATGGTGCCAGAACCTTGGTTTTCAAAGGTAGCTGAAAACTGCGTTGGCGCTGATGTTCTCGCTGAACGTGGAGTTGTCTGCATTTCAAAGGAGCAGCTAGATCATTACGTTGTCTGTAATACTCAATAAGCTGCCTTTCAGCGCATTGTTTTTCTTCCCTAACGCTAACATGTACTTCGTGTTGTAAATGGTGCCAGAACCATGCTTTTCAAAGGTAGCTGAAAACTGCGTAGGCGCTGATGTTCTCGCTGGATGTGGAGTGGGCTGCAATACAAATGAGCAGCTAGATCATTACTTTGTGCGGAATACTCGAGAAGCTGCATTTCAGCACATTTGTTTTATAGCCTGCTTTGGCGGTGCAGTTCTTGCTGTACGTGGAGTAGTCTGCATTTCAAAGGAGCAGCTAGATCATTACTTTGAGCGGAATACTCACGAAGCTGCATTTCAGCATATTGTGTTTTATAGCCACTGTGTGAGAAAAGTGGGATTTCGTTCGACACGGGTTTTCCATTGTGAAGCAGTTTCACATTCTGAGTTTCTTGCCTATGTCTAACACGTACTTCGTGTTGTAATTGGTGCTGGAACCTTGGTTTTCAAAGGTAGCTGAAAACTGCATTGGTGTTGTTATCGCTTGATGAGGTGTTGTCTGCATTTCAAAGGATTAGCAAGTTTATTATTTTGTGCGGAATACACAATAAGCTGCATTTCAGCGCATTGTGTTGTATAGATAGTGTGTGAGAAATATGGGATTTCGTTCGAAGCGGGTTTTCTATTGTGAAGCAGTTTCACATTCTGAGTTTCTTCCCTATAGCTTACATGTACTTCGTGTTGTAAATGGTGCCAGAAGCTTGGTTTCAAAGCTAGCGGAAAACTGCATTGGTGCTGATGTTCTCGCTGGATGTGGTGCTGTCTGCAATTCAAAGGAGCAGCTAGATCATTACTTTGTGCGGAATACTCAATAAGCTGCATTTAAGCACATTGTGTTTTTCTTCGCTATAGCTAACATGTACTTCGTGTTGTAAATGGTGCCAGAACCTTGGTTTTTGAAAGTAGCTGAAAACTGCATTGCTGTTGATGTTCTCACTGGATGTGGAGTGGGCTGCATTTCAAAGGAGTAGTTAGATCATTATTTTGTGCGGAACACTCAATAAGCTGCATTTCAGCGCATTGTGTTTTTCTTCGCTATAGCTAACATGTACTTCGTGTTGTAAATGGTGCCAGAACCTTGGTTTTCGTAACTAGCTGAAAACTGCATTGGTGTTGATGTTCTCACTGGATGTGGAGTGGGCTGCATTTCAAAGGAGTAGCTAGATCATTATTTTGTGCGGAACACTCAATAAGCTGCATTTCAGCGCATTGGTTTTTCTTCGCTATAGCTAACATGTACTTCGTGTTGTAAATGGTGCCAGAATCTTGCTTTTCAAAGGTAGCTGAAAACTGCGTAGGCGCTGATGTTCTCGCTGGATGTGGAGTTGTGTGCTATTCAAAGGAGCAGCTAGATCATTACTTTGTGCAGAATACTCAATAAGTTGCATTTAAGCACATTGTGTTGTATAGATAGTGTGTGAGAAAAGTGGGATTTCGTTTTAGGCGGGTTTTCTATTGTGAAGCAGTTTCACATTCTGAGTTTCTTCCCTATAGCTAACATGTACTTCGTGTTGTAAATGGTGCCAGAACCTTGGTTTTCAAAGGTAGCTGAAAACTGCATTGGCGCTGATGTTCTCGCTGAACGTGGAGTTGACTGCATTTCAAAGGAGCAGCTAGATCATTATTTTGTGCGGAATACTCAAGAAGCTGCATTTCAGCACATTGTGTTTAATAGCCTGCTTTGGCGGTGCAGTTCTTGCTGTACGTGGAGTTGTCTGCATTTCAAAGGAGCAGCTAGATCATTACTTTGAGCGGAATACTCAAGAAGCTGCATTTCAGCACATTGTGATTTATAGATAGTGTGTGAGAAAAGTTGGGATTTCGTTTTAAGCGGGTTTTCCATTGTGAAGCAGTTTCACATTCTGAGTTTCTTCCCTATAGCTAACATGTACTTCGTGTTTAAATGGTGCCAGAGCCTTGGTTTTCAAAGGTAGCTGAAAACTGCGTTGGCGCTGATGTTCTCGCTGAACGTGGAGTTGTCTGCATTTCAAAGGAGCAGCTAGATCATTACTTTGTGCGGAATACTCAATAAGCTGCATTTAAGCACATTATGTTTTTCTTCGCTATAGCTAACATGTACTTCGTGTTGTAAATGGAGCCAGAACCTTGCTTTTCAAAGGTAGCTGAAAACTGCGTAGGCGGTGATGTTCTCAATGAACATGGAGTTGACTGTATTTCAAAGGAGCAGCTAGATCATTACTTTGTGCGGAATACTCAAGAAGCTGCATTTAAGCACATTGTGTTTTATACCCACTGTGTGAGAAAAGTGGGATTTCATTCGAAGCGGGTTTTCCATTGTGAAGCAGTTTCACATTCTGAGTTTCTTCCCTATAGCTAACATGTACTTCGTGTTGTAAATGGTGCCAGAACCTTGCTTTTCAACGATAGCTGAAAACTGCATTGGCGCTGATGTTCTCGCTGAACATGGAGTTGTCTGCATTTCAAAGGAGCAGCTAGATCATTACTTTGTGCGGAATACTCAATAAGCTGCATTTCGGCGCATTGTGTTTTTCTTCCCTATAGCTAACATGTACTTCGTTTTATAAATGGTGCCAGAAGCTTGGTTTCAAAGCTAGCTGAAAACTGCATTGCTGTTGATGTTCTCGCTGGATGTGGAGTTGTCTGCAATTCAACGGAGCAGCCAGATCATTACTTTGTGCGGAATACTCAAGAAGCTGCATTTCAGCGCATTGTGTTTTTCTTCCCTATAGATAACATGTACTTCGTGTTGTAAACGGTGCCAGAACCTTGGTTTTCAAAGGTAGCTGCAAACTGCGTAGGTGCTGATGTTCTCACTGGATGTGGAGTTGACTGCATTTCAAAGGAGCAGCTAGATCATTACTTTGTGCGGAATACTCAAGAAGCTGCATTTAAGCACATTGTGGTGTATAGATAGTGTGTGAGAAAAGTGGGATTTCGTTTTAGGCGGGTTTTACATTGTGAAGCAGTTTCACATTCTGAGTTTCTTCCCTATAGCTAACATGTACTTCGTGTTGTAAATGGTGCCAGAGCCTTGGTTTTTTAAGGTACCTGAAAACTGCGTTGGCGCTGCTGTTCTCGCTGAACGTGGAGTTGACTGCGTAGGCTGGATGTGGAGTTGTGTGCTATTCAAAGGAGCAGCTAGATCATTACTTTGTGCAGAATACTCCATAAGCTGCATTTCAGCACATTGTGTTTTTCTTCGCTAACGCTAACATGTACTTCGTGTTGTAAATGGTGCCAGAACCTTGGTTTTTGAAAGTAGCTGAAAACTGCATTGCTGTTGATGTTCTCACTGGATGTGGAGTGGGCTGCATTTCAAAGGAGTAGTTAGATCATTATTTTGTGCGGAACACTCAATAAGCTGCATTTCAGCGCATTGTGTTTTTCTTCGCTATAGCTAACATGTACTTCGTGTTGTAAATGGTGCCAGAACCTTGGTTTTCGAAACTAGCTGAAAACTGCATTGGTGTTGATGTTCTCACTGGATGTGGAGTGGGCTGCATTTCAAAGGAGTAGCTAGATCATTATTTTGTGCGGAACACTCAATAAGCTGCATTTCAGCGCATTGCTTTTTCTTCGCTATAGCTAACATGTACTTCGTGTTGTAAATGGTGCCAGAACCATGCTTTTCAAAGGTAGCTGAAAACTGCGTAGGCGCTGATGTTCTCGCTGGATGTGGAGTTGTGTGCTATTCAAAGGAGCAGCTAGATCATTACTTTGTGCAGAATACTCAATAGTTGCATTTAAGCACATTGTGTTGTATAGATAGTGTGTGAGAAAGTGGGATTTCGTTTTAGGCGGTTTTCTATTGTGAAGCAGTTTCACATTCTGAGTTTCTTCCCTATAGCTAACATGTACTTCGTGTTGTAAATGGTGCCAGAACCTTGGTTTTCAAAGGTAGCTGAAAACTGCGTTGGCGCTGATGTTCTCGCTGAACGTGGAGTTGTCTGCATTTCAAAGGAGCAGCTAGATCATTACTTTGAGCGGAATACTCAAGAAGCTGCATTTCAGCACATTGTGTTTTATAGCCACTGTGTGAGAAAAGTGGGATTTCGTTCGAAGCGGGTTTTCCATTGTGAAGCAGTTTCACATTCTGAGTTTCTTCCCTATAGCTAACATGTACTTCGTGTTGTAAATGGTGCCAGATGCTTGGTTTTCAAAGGTAGCTGAAAACTGCGTTGTAGTTGATGTTCTCGCTGAACGTGGAATTGTCTGCATTTAAAGGAGCAGCTAGATCATTACTTTGTGCGGAATACTCAATAAGCTGCCTTTCAGCGCATTGTGTTTTTTCTTCGCTATACGCTAACATGTACTTCGTGTTGTAAATGGTGCCAGAATCTTGCTTTTCAAAGGTAGCTGAAAACTGCGTTGGCGCTGATGTTCTCGCTGGATGTGGAGTTGTCTGCTATTCAAAGGAGCAGCTAGATCATTACTTTGTGCGGAATACTCAATAAGCTGCATTTCAGCACATTGTGTTTTTCTTCGCTATAGCTAACATGTACTTCGTGTTGTAAATGGTGCCAGAACCTTGGTTTTCAAAGTAGCTGAAAACTGCATTGCTGCTGATGTTCTCACTGGATGTGGAGTTGCTGCATTTCAAAGGAGCAGCTAGATCATTATTTTGTGCGGAATACTCAGGAAACTGCATTTCAGCGCATTGTGTTTTCTTCGCTATAGCTAACATGTACTTCGTGTTGTAATGGTGCAGAACCTTGGTTTTCGTATAGCTGAAAACTGCATTGGTGCTGATGTTCTCACTGATGTGGAGTTGGCTGCATTTCAAAGGAGTAGCTAGATCATTATTTGTGCGGAATCACTCAATAAGCTGCATTTCAGCGCATTTGAGTTTTTCTTCCCTACAGCTAACATGTACTTCGTGTTGTAAATGGTGCCAGAACCTTGGTTTTCAAAGGTAGCTGAAAACTGCGTTGGCGCTGATGTTCTCGCTGGATGTGGAGTTGTGTGCTATTCAAAGGAGCAGCTAGATCATTACCTTGTGCGGAATACTCAATAAGCTGCATTTAAGCACATTGTGTTTTTCTTCGCTATAGCTAACATGTACTTCGTGTTGTAAATGGTGCCAGAACCTTGGTTTTTGAAAGTAGCTGAAAACTGCGTTGCTGTGATGTTCTCACTGAATGTGGAGTTGGCTGCATTTCAAAGGAGCAGCTAGATCATTACTTTGTGCGGAACACTCAATAAGCTGCATTTCAGCGCATTGTGTTTTTCTTCGCTATAGCTAACATGTACTTCGTGTTGTAAATGGTGCCAGAACCTTGCTTTTCAAACGTAGCTGAAAACTGCATTGGTGCTGATGTTCTCGCTGGATGTGGAGTGGGCTGCATTTCAAAGGAGTAGCTAGATCATTACTTTGTGCGGAATACTCAATAAGCTGCATTTCAGCGCATTGTTTTTCTTCGCTATAGCTAACATGTACTTCGTGTTGTAAATGGTGCCAGAACCTTGCTTTTCAAAGGTAGCTGAAAACTGCGTAGGCGCTGATGTTCTCGCTGGATGTGGAGTTGTCTGCTATTCAAAGGAGCAGCTAGATCATTACTTTGTGCGGAATACTCAATAAGTTGCATTTAAGCACATTGTGTTGTATAGATAGTGTGTGAGAAAAGTGGGATTTCGTTTTAGGCGGGTTTTCTATTGTGAAGCAGTTTCACATTCTGAGTTTCTTCCCTATAGCTAACATGTACTTCGTGTTGTAAATGGTGCCAGAACCTTGGTTTTCAAAGGTAGCTGAAAACTGCGTTGGCGCTGATGTTCTCGCTGAACGTGGAGTTGTCTGCATTTCAAAGGAGCAGCTAGATCATTACTTTGTGCGGAATACTCAAGAAGCTGCATTTCAGCACATTGTGTTTTATAGCCACTGTGTGAGAAAAGTGGGATTTCGTTCGAAGCGGGTTTTCCATTGTGAAGCAGTTTCACATTCTGAGTTTCTTGCCTATAGCTAACATGTACTTCGTGTTGTAAATGGTGCCAGAGCCTTGGTTTTCAAAGGTAGCTGAAAACTGCGTTGGCGCTGCTGTTCTCGCTGAACGTGGAGTTGTCTGCATTTCAAAGGAGCAGCTAGATCATTACGTTGTCTGTAATACTCAATAAGCTGCCTTTCAGCGCATTGTGTTTTTCTTCGCTAACGCTAACATGTACTTCGTGTTGTAAATGGTGCCAGAATCTTGCTTTTCAAAGGTAGCTGAAAACTGCGTAGGCGCTGATGTTCTCGCTGGATGTGGAGTTGTGTGCTATTCAAAGGAGCAGCTAGATCATTACTTTGTGCAGAATACTCCATAAGCTGCATTTCAGCACATTGTGTTTTTCTTCGCTAACGCTAACATGTACTTCGTGTTGTAAATGGTGCCAGAACCTTGGTTTTTGAAAGTAGCTGAAAACTGCATTGCTGTTGATGTTCTCACTGGATGTGGAGTGGGCTGCATTTCAAAGGAGTAGTTAGATCATTATTTTGTGCGGAACACTCAATAAGCTGCATTTCAGCGCATTGTGTTTTTCTTCGCTATAGCTAACATGTACTTCGTGTTGTAAATGGTGCCAGAACCTTGGTTTTCGTAACTAGCTGAAAACTGCATTGGTGTTGATGTTCTCACTGGATGTGGAGTGGGCTGCATTTCAAAGGAGTAGCTAGATCATTATTTTGTGCGGAACACTCAATAAGCTGCATTTCAGCGCATTGGTTTTTCTTCGCTATAGCTAACATGTACTTCGTGTTGTAAATGGTGCCAGAATCTTGCTTTTCAAAGGTAGCTGAAAACTGCGTAGGCGCTGATGTTCTCGCTGGATGTGGAGTTGTGTGCTATTCAAAGGAGCAGCTAGATCATTACTTTGTGCGGAATACTCAATAAGTTGCATTTAAGCACATTGTGTTGTATAGATAGTGTGTGAGAAAAGTGGGATTTCGTTTTAAGCGGGTTTTCCATTGTGAAGCAGTTTCACATTCTGAGTTTCTTCGCTATAGCTAACATGTACTTCGTGTTGTAAATGGTGCCAGAACCTTGGTTTTCAAAGGTAGCTGAAAACTGCGTTGGCGCTGATGTTCTCGCTGAACGTGGAGTTGTCTGCATTTCAAAGGAGCAGCTAGATCATTACGTTGTCTGTAATACTCAATAAGCTGCCTTTCAGCGCATTGTTTTTCTTCCCTAACGCTAACATGTACTTCGTGTTGTAAATGGTGCCAGAACCATGCTTTTCAAAGGTAGCTGAAAACTGCGTAGGCGCTGATGTTCTCGCTGGATGTGGAGTGGGCTGCAATACAAATGAGCAGCTAGATCATTACTTTGTGCGGAATACTCGAGAAGCTGCATTTCAGCACATTTGTTTTATAGCCTGCTTTGGCGGTGCAGTTCTTGCTGTACGTGGAGTAGTCTGCATTTCAAAGGAGCAGCTAGATCATTACTTTGAGCGGAATACTCAAGAAGCTGCATTTCAGCATATTGTGTTTTATAGCCACTGTGTGAGAAAAGTGGGATTTCGTTCGACAGCGGGTTTTCCATTGTGAAGCAGTTTCACATTCTGAGTTTCTTGCCTATAGTCTAACACGTACTTCGTGTTGTAATTGGTGCTGGAACCTTGGTTTTCAAAGGTAGCTGAAAACTGCATTGGCTGTTGTTATCGCTTGATGAGGTGTTGTCTGCATTTCAAAGGATCAGCTAGTATCATTACTTTGTGCGGAATACACAATAAGCTGCATTTCAGCGCATTGTGTTGTATAGATAGTGTGTGAGAAATATGGGATTTCGTTCGAAGCGGGTTTTCTATTGTGAAGCAGTTTCACATTCTGAGTTTCTTCCCTATAGCTTACATGTACTTCGTGTTGTAAATGGTGCCAGAACCTTGGTTTTCAAAGGTAGCAGAAAACTGCATTGGCGCTGATGTTCTCACTTGATGTGGAGTTGTCTGCAGTTCAAACGAGAAGCTAGATCATTACTTTGTGCGGAATACTCAATAAGCTGCATTTCAGCACATTGTGTTTTTCTACCCTATAGCGAACATGTACTTCGTGTTGTAAATGGTGCCAGAACTTTGGTTTACGAAAGTAGCTGAAAACTGCATTGCTGCTGATGTTCTCACTGGATGTGGAGTTGGCTGCATTTCAAAGGAGCAGTTAGATCATTATTTTGTGCGGAACACTCAATAAGCTGCATTTCAGCGCATTGTGTTTTTCTTCGCTATAGCTAACATGTACTTCGTGTTGTAAATGGTGCCAGAACCTTGGTTTTCGTAACTAGCTGAAAACTGCATTGGTGTTGATGTTCTCACTGGATGTGGAGTGGGCTGCATTTCAAAGGAGTAGCTAGATCATTATTTTGTGCGGAACACTCAATAAGCTGCATTTCAGCGCATTGGTTTTTCTTCGCTATAGCTAACATGTACTTCGTGTTGTAAATGGTGCCAGAATCTTGCTTTTCAAAGGTAGCTGAAAACTGCGTAGGCGCTGATGTTCTCGCTGGATGTGGAGTTGTGTGCTATTCAAAGGAGCAGCTAGATCATTACTTTGTGCGGAATACTCAATAAGTTGCATTTAAGCACATTGTGGTGTATAGATAGTGTGTGAGAAAAGTGGGATTTCGTTTTAGGCGGGTTTTCTATTGTGAAGCAGTTTCACATTCTGAGTTTCTTCCCTACAGCTAACATGTACTTCGTGTTGTAAATGGTGCCAGAACCTTGGTTTTCAAAGGTAGCTGAAAACTGCGTTGGCGCTGATGTTCTCGCTGAACGTGGAGTTGTCTGCATTTCAAAGGAGCAGCTAGATCATTACTTTGTGCTGTAATACTCAAGAAGCTGCATTTCAGCGCATTGTGTTTTTCTTCCCTAACGCTAACATGTACTTCGTGTTGTAAATGGTGCCAGAACCTTGCTTTTCAAAGGTAGCTGAAAACTGCGTAGGCGCTGATGTTCTCGCTGGATGTGGAGTGGGCTGCAATACAAATGAGCAGCTAGATCATTACTTTGTGCGGAATACTCGAGAAGCTGCATTTCAGCACATTTGTTTTATAGCCTGCTTTGGCGGTGCAGTTCTTGCTGTACGTGGAGTAGTCTGCATTTCAAAGGAGCAGCTAGATCATTACTTTGAGCGGAATACTCAAGAAGCTGCATTTCAGCATATTGTGTTTTATAGCCACTGTGTGAGAAAAGTGGGATTTCGTTCGACACGGGTTTTCCATTGTGAAGCAGTTTCACATTCTGAGTTTCTTGCCTATGTCTAACACGTACTTCGTGTTGTAATTGGTGCTGGAACCTTGGTTTTCAAAGGTAGCTGAAAACTGCATTGGTGTTGTTATCGCTTGATGAGGTGTTGTCTGCATTTCAAAGGATTAGCAAGTTTATTATTTTGTGCGGAATACACAATAAGCTGCATTTCAGCGCATTGTGTTGTATAGATAGTGTGTGAGAAATATGGGATTTCGTTCGAAGCGGGTTTTCTATTGTGAAGCAGTTTCACATTCTGAGTTTCTTCCCTATAGCTTACATGTACTTCGTGTTGTAAATGGTGCCAGAAGCTTGGTTTCAAAGCTAGCGGAAAACTGCATTGGTGCTGATGTTCTCGCTGGATGTGGTGCTGTCTGCAATTCAAAGGAGCAGCTAGATCATTACTTTGTGCGGAATACTCAATAAGCTGCATTTAAGCACATTGTGTTTTTCTTCGCTATAGCTAACATGTACTTCGTGTTGTAAATGGTGCCAGAACCTTGGTTTTTGAAAGTAGCTGAAAACTGCATTGCTGTTGATGTTCTCACTGGATGTGGAGTGGGCTGCATTTCAAAGGAGTAGTTAGATCATTATTTTGTGCGGAACACTCAATAAGCTGCATTTCAGCGCATTGTGTTTTTCTTCGCTATAGCTAACATGTACTTCGTGTTGTAAATGGTGCCAGAACCTTGGTTTTCGTAACTAGCTGAAAACTGCATTGGTGTTGATGTTCTCACTGGATGTGGAGTGGGCTGCATTTCAAAGGAGTAGCTAGATCATTATTTTGTGCGGAACACTCAATAAGCTGCATTTCAGCGCATTGGTTTTTCTTCGCTATAGCTAACATGTACTTCGTGTTGTAAATGGTGCCAGAATCTTGCTTTTCAAAGGTAGCTGAAAACTGCGTAGGCGCTGATGTTCTCGCTGGATGTGGAGTTGTGTGCTATTCAAAGGAGCAGCTAGATCATTACTTTGTGCGGAATACTCAATAAGTTGCATTTAAGCACATTGTGGTGTATAGATAGTGTGTGAGAAAAGTGGGATTTCGTTTTAGGCGGGTTTTCTATTGTGAAGCAGTTTCACATTCTGAGTTTCTTACTCCTAGCTAACATGTACTTCGTGTTGGAAATTGTGCCAGAACCTTGGTTTTGAAAGGTAGCTGAAAACTGCGTTAGCGCTGATGTTCTCGCTGAAGGTGGAGTTGTCTGCATTTCAAAGGAGCAGCTAGATCATTACGTAGTGCGGAATACTCAATAAGCTGCCTTTCAGCGCATTGTTTTTCTTCCCTAACGCTAACATGTACTTCGTGTTGTAAATGGTGCCAGAACCATGCTTTTCAAAGGTAGCTGAAAACTGCGTATGCGCTGATGTTCTCGCTGGATGTGGAGTGGGCTGCAATACAAATGAGCAGCTAGATCATTACTTTGTGCGGAATACTCGAGAAGCTGCATTTCAGCACATTTGTTTTATAGCCTGCTTTGGCGGTGCAGTTCTTGCTGTACGTGGAGTAGTCTGCATTTCAAAGGAGCAGCTAGATCATTACTTTGAGCGGAATACTCAAGAAGCTGCATTTCAGCATATTGTGTTTTATAGCCACTGTGTGAGAAAAGTGGGATTTCGTTCGACACGGGTTTTCCATTGTGAAGCAGTTTCACATTCTGAGTTTCTTGCCTATGTCTAACACGTACTTCGTGTTGTAATTGGTGCTGGAACCTTGGTTTTCAAAGGTAGCTGAAAACTGCATTGGTGTTGTTATCGCTTGATGAGGTGTTGTCTGCATTTCAAAGGATTAGCAAGTTTATTATTTTGTGCGGAATACACAATAAGCTGCATTTCAGCGCATTGTGTTGTATAGATAGTGTGTGAGAAATATGGGATTTCGTTCGAAGCGGGTTTTCTATTGTGAAGCAGTTTCACATTCTGAGTTTCTTCCCTATAGCTTACATGTACTTCGTGTTGTAAATGGTGCCAGAAGCTTGGTTTCAAAGCTAGCGGAAAACTGCATTGGTGCTGATGTTCTCGCTGGATGTGGTGCTGTCTGCAATTCAAAGGAGCAGCTAGATCATTACTTTGTGCGGAATACTCAATAAGCTGCATTTAAGCACATTGTGTTTTTCTTCGCTATAGCTAACATGTACTTCGTGTTGTAAATGGTGCCAGAACCTTGCTTTTCAAAGGTAGCTGAAAACTGCATTGGCGCTGATGTTCTCGCTGAACGTGGAGTTGACTGCATTTCAAAGGAGCAGCTAGATCATTATTTTGTGCGGAATACTAGAGAAGCTGCATTTCAGCACATTGTGTTTAATAGCCTGCTTTGGCGGTGCAGTTCTTGCTGTACGTGGAGTTGTCTGCATTTCAAAGGAGCAGCTAGATCATTACTTTGAGCGGAATACTCAAGAAGCTGCATTTCAGCACATTGTGATTTATAGATAGTGTGTGAGAAAAGTTGGGATTTCGTTTTAAGCGGGTTTTCCATTGTGAAGCAGTTTCACATTCTGAGTTTCTTCCCTATAGCTAACATGTACTTCGTGTTTTAAATGGTGCCAGAGCCTTGGTTTTCAAAGGTAGCTGCAAACTGCGTTGGCGCTGATGTTCTCGCTGAACGTGGAGTTGTCTGCATTTCAAAGGAGCAGCTAGATCATTACTTTGTGCGGAATACTCAAGAAGCTGCATTTAAGCACATTATGTTTTTCTTCGCTATAGCTAACATGTACTTCGTGTTGTAAATGGAGCCAGAACCTTGCTTTTCAAAGGTAGCTGAAAACTGCGTAGGCGGTGATGTTCTCAATGAACATGGAGTTGACTGTATTTCAAAGGAGCAGCTAGATCATTACTTTGTGCGGAATACTCAAGAAGCTGCATTTAAGCACATTGTGTTTTATACCCACTGTGTGAGAAAAGTGGGATTTCATTCGAAGCGGGTTTTCCATTGTGAAGCAGTTTCACATTCTGAGTTTCTTCCCTATAGCTAACATGTACTTCGTGTTGTAAATGGTGCCAGAACCTTGCTTTTCAACGATAGCTGAAAACTGCATTGGCGCTGATGTTCTCGCTGAACATGGAGTTGTCTGCATTTCAAAGGAGCAGCTAGATCATTACTTTGTGCGGAATACTCAATAAGCTGCATTTCGGCGCATTGTGTTTTTCTTCCCTATAGCTAACATGTACTTCGTTTTATAAATGGTGCCAGAAGCTTGGTTTCAAAGCTAGCTGAAAACTGCATTGCTGTTGATGTTCTCGCTGGATGTGGAGTTGTCTGCAATTCAACGGAGCAGCCAGATCATTACTTTGGGCGGAATACTCAAGAAGCTGCATTTCAGCGCATTGTGTTTTTCTTCCCTATAACTAACATGTACTTCGTGTTGTAAACGGTGCCAGAACCTTGGTTTTCAAAGGTAGCTGCAAACTGCGTAGGTGCTGATGTTCTCACTGGATGTGGAGTTGACTGCATTTCAAAGGAGCAGCTAGATCATTACTTTGTGCGGAATACTCAAGAAGCTGCATTTAAGCACATTGTGGTGTATAGATAGTGTGTGAGAAAAGTGGGATTTCGTTTTAGGCGGGTTTTACATTGTGAAGCAGTTTCACATTCTGAGTTTCTTCCCTATAGCTAACATGTACTTCGTGTTGTAAATGGTGCCAGAGCCTTGGTTTTTTAAGGTAGCTGAAAACTGCGTTGGCGCTGCTGTTCTCGCTGAACGTGGAGTTGACTGCATTTCAAAGGAGCAGCTAGATCATTACGTTGTCTGTAATACTCAATAAGCTGCCTTTCAGCGCATTGTGTTTTTCTTCGCTAACGCTAACATGTACTCGTGTTGTAAATGGTGCCAGAATCTTGCTTTTCAAAGGTAGCTGAAAACTGCGTAGGCGCTGATGTTCTCGCTGGATGTGGAGTTGTGTGCTATTCAAAGGAGCAGCTAGATCATTACTTTGTGCAGAATACTCCATAAGCTGCATTTCAGCACATTGTGTTTTTCTTCGCTAACGCTAACATGTACTTCGTGTTGTAAATGGTGCCAGAACCTTGGTTTTTGAAAGTAGCTGAAAACTGCATTGCTGTTGATGTTCTCACTGGATGTGGAGTGGGCTGCATTTCAAAGGAGTAGTTAGATCATTATTTTGTGCGGAACACTCAATAAGCTGCATTTCAGCGCATTGTGTTTTTCTTCGCTATAGCTAACATGTACTTCGTGTTGTAAATGGTGCCAGAACCTTGGTTTTCGAAACTAGCTGAAAACTGCATTGGTGTTGCTGTTCTCACTGGATGTGGAGTGGGCTGCATTTCAAAGGAGTAGCTAGATCATTATTTTGTGCGGAACACTCAATAAGCTGCATTTAAGCGCATTGCTTTTTCTTCGCTATAGCTAACATGTACTTCGTGTTGTAAATGGTGCCAGAACCATGCTTTTCAAAGGTAGCTGAAAACTGCGTAGGCGCTGATGTTCTCGCTGGATGTGGAGTTGTGTGCTATTCAAAGGAGCAGCTAGATCATTACTTTGTGCAGAATACTCAATAAGTTGCATTTAAGCACATTGTGTTGTATAGATAGTGTGTGAGAAAAGTGGGATTTCGTTTTAGGCGGGTTTTCTATTGTGAAGCAGTTTCACATTCTGAGTTTCTTCCCTATAGCTAACATGTACTTCGTGTTGTAAATGGTGCCAGAACCTTGGTTTTCAAAGGTAGCTGAAAACTGCGTTGGCGCTGATGTTCTCGCTGAACGTGGAGTTGTCTGCATTTCAAAGGAGCAGCTAGATCATTACTTTGAGCGGAATACTCAAGAAGCTGCATTTCAGCACATTGTGTTTTATAGCCACTGTGTGAGAAAAGTGGGATTTCGTTCGAAGCGGGTTTTCCATTGTGAAGCAGTTTCACATTCTGAGTTTCTTGCCTATAGCTAACATATACTTCGTGTTGTAAATGGTGCCAGAGCCTTGGTTTTCAAAGGTAGCTGCAAACTGCGTTGGCTCTGCTGTTCTCACTGAACGTGGAGTTGTCTGCATTTCAAAGGAGCAGCTAGATCATTACGTTGTCTGTAATACTCAATAAGCTGCCTTTCAGCGCATTGTGTTTTTCTTCGCTAACGCTAACATGTACTTCGTGTTGTAAATGGTGCCAGAATCTTGCTTTTCAAAGGTAGCTGAAAACTGCGTAGGCGCTGATGTTCTCGCTGGATGTGGAGTTGTGTGCTATTCAAAGGAGCAGCTAGATCATTACTTTGTGCAGAATACTCCATAAGCTGCATTTCAGCACATTGTGTTTTTCTTCGCTAACGCTAACATGTACTTCGTGTTGTAAATGGTGCCAGAACCTTGGTTTTTGAAAGTAGCTGAAAACTGCATTGCTGTTGATGTTCTCACTGGATGTGGAGTGGGCTGCATTTCAAAGGAGTAGTTAGATCATTATTTTGTGCGGAACACTCAATAAGCTGCATTTCAGCGCATTGTGTTTTTCTTCGCTATAGCTAACATGTACTTCGTGTTGTAAATGGTGCCAGAACCTTGGTTTTCGTAACTAGCTGAAAACTGCATTGGTGTTGATGTTCTCACTGGATGTGGAGTGGGCTGCATTTCAAAGGAGTAGCTAGATCATTATTTTGTGCGGAACACTCAATAAGCTGCATTTCAGCGCATTGGTTTTTCTTCGCTATAGCTAACATGTACTTCGTGTTGTAAATGGTGCCAGAATCTTGCTTTTCAAAGGTAGCTGAAAACTGCGTAGGCGCTGATGTTCTCGCTGGATGTGGAGTTGTGTGCTATTCAAAGGAGCAGCTAGATCATTACTTTGTGCGGAATACTCAATAAGTTGCATTTAAGCACATTGTGGTGTATAGATAGTGTGTGAGAAAAGTGGGATTTCGTTTTAGGCGGGTTTTCTATTGTGAAGCAGTTTCACATTCTGAGTTTCTTCCCTACAGCTAACATGTACTTCGTGTTGTAAATGGTGCCAGAACCTTGGTTTTCAAAGGTAGCTGAAAACTGCGTTGGCGCTGATGTTCTCGCTGAACGTGGAGTTGTCTGCATTTCAAAGGAGCAGCTAGATCATTACGTTGTCTGTAATACTCAATAAGCTGCCTTTCAGCGCATTGTGTTTTTCTTCCCTAACGCTAACATGTACTTCGTGTTGTAAATGGTGCCAGAACCATGCTTTTCAAAGGTAGCTGAAAACTGCGTAGGCGCTGATGTTCTCGCTGGATGTGGAGTTGTGTGCTATTCAAAGGAGCAGCTAGATCATTACTTTGTGCAGAATACTCAATAAGTTGCATTTAAGCACATTGTGTTGTATAGATAGTGTGTGAGAAAAGTGGGATTTCGTTTTAGGCGGGTTTTCTATTGTGAAGCAGTTTCACATTCTGAGTTTCTTCCCTATAGCTAACATGTACTTCGTGTTGTAAATGGTGCCAGAACCTTGGTTTTCAAAGGTAGCTGAAAACTGCGTTGGCGCTGATGTTCTCGCTGAACGTGGAGTTGTCTGCATTTCAAAGGAGCAGCTAGATCATTACTTTGAGCGGAATACTCAAGAAGCTGCATTTCAGCACATTGTGTTTTATAGACACTGTGTGAGAAAAGTGGGATTTCGTTCGAAGCGGGTTTTCCATTGTGAAGCAGTTTCACATTCTGAGTTTCTTGCCTATAGCTAACATGTACTTCGTGTTGTAAATGGTGCCAGAACCTTGGTTTTCAAAGGTAGCTGCAAACTGCGTTGGCTCTGCTGTTCTCACTGAACGTGGAGTTGTCTGCATTTCAAAGGAGCAGCTAGATCATTACTTTGAGCGGAATACTCAAGAAGCTGCATTTCAGCACATTGTGTTTTATAGCCACTGTGTGAGAAAAGTGGGATTTCGTTCGAAGCGGGTTTTCCATTGTGAAGCAGTTTCACATTCTGAGTTTCTTGCCTATAGCTAACATATACTTCGTGTTGTAAATGGTGCCAGAGCCTTGGTTTTCAAAGGTAGCTGCAAACTGCGTTGGCTCTGCTGTTCTCACTGAACGTGGAGTTGTCTGCATTTCAAAGGAGCAGCTAGATCATTACGTTGTCTGTAATACTCAATAAGCTGCCTTTCAGCGCATTGTGTTTTTCTTCGCTAACGCTAACATGTACTTCGTGTTGTAAATGGTGCCAGAATCTTGCTTTTCAAAGGTAGCTGAAAACTGCGTAGGCGCTGATGTTCTCGCTGGATGTGGAGTTGTGTGCTATTCAAAGGAGCAGCTAGATCATTACTTTGTGCAGAATACTCCATAAGCTGCATTTCAGCACATTGTGTTTTTCTTCGCTAACGCTAACATGTACTTCGTGTTGTAAATGGTGTCAGAACCTTGGTTTTTGAAAGTAGCTGAAAACTGCATTGCTGTTGATGTTCTCACTGGATGTGGAGTGGGCTGCATTTCAAAGGAGTAGTTAGATCATTATTTTGTGCGGAACACTCAATAAGCTGCATTTCAGCGCATTGTGTTTTTCTTCGCTATAGCTAACATGTACTTCGTGTTGTAAATGGTGCCAGAACCTTGGTTTTCGTAACTAGCTGAAAACTGCATTGGTGTTGATGTTCTCACTGGATGTGGAGTGGGCTGCATTTCAAAGGAGTAGCTAGATCATTATTTTGTGCGGAACACTCAATAAGCTGCATTTCAGCGCATTGGTTTTTCTTCGCTATAGCTAACATGTACTTCGTGTTGTAAATGGTGCCAGAATCTTGCTTTTCAAAGGTAGCTGAAAACTGCGTAGGCGCTGATGTTCTCGCTGGATGTGGAGTTGTGTGCTATTCAAAGGAGCAGCTAGATCATTACTTTGTGCGGAATACTCAATAAGTTGCATTTAAGCACATTGTGGTGTATAGATAGTGTGTGAGAAAAGTGGGATTTCGTTTTAGGCGGGTTTTCTATTGTGAAGCAGTTTCACATTCTGAGTTTCTTCCCTACAGCTAACATGTACTTCGTGTTGTAAATGGTGCCAGAACCTTGGTTTTCAAAGGTAGCTGAAAACTGCGTTGGCGCTGATGTTCTCGCTGAACGTGGAGTTGTCTGCATTTCAAAGGAGCAGCTAGATCATTACGTTGTCTGTAATACTCAATAAGCTGCCTTTCAGCGCATTGTGTTTTTCTTCCCTAACGCTAACATGTACTTCGTGTTGTAAATGGTGCCAGAACCATGCTTTTCAAAGGTAGCTGAAAACTGCGTAGGCGCTGATGTTCTCGCTGGATGTGGAGTTGTGTGCTATTCAAAGGAGCAGCTAGATCATTACTTTGTGCAGAATACTCAATAAGTTGCATTTAAGCACATTGTGTTGTATAGATAGTGTGTGAGAAAAGTGGGATTTCGTTTTAGGCGGGTTTTCTATTGTGAAGCAGTTTCACATTCTGAGTTTCTTCCCTATAGCTAACATGTACTTCGTGTTGTAAATGGTGCCAGAACCTTGGTTTTCAAAGGTAGCTGAAAACTGCGTTGGCGCTGATGTTCTCGCTGAACGTGGAGTTGTCTGCATTTCAAAGGAGCAGCTAGATCATTACTTTGAGCGGAATACTCAAGAAGCTGCATTTCAGCACATTGTGTTTTATAGCCACTGTGTGAGAAAAGTGGGATTTCGTTCGAAGCGGGTTTTCCATTGTGAAGCAGTTTCACATTCTGAGTTTCTTGCCTATAGCTAACATATACTTCGTGTTGTAAATGGTGCCAGAGCCTTGGTTTTCAAAGGTAGCTGCAAACTGCGTTGGCGGTGCAGTTCTTGCTGGACGTGGAGTTGTCTGCATTTCAAAGGAGCAGCTAGATCATTACGTTGTCTGTAATACTCAATAAGCTGCCTTTCAGCGCATTGTGTTTTTCTTCGCTAACGCTAACATGTACTTCGTGTTGTAAATGGTGCCAGAATCTTGCTTTTCAAAGGTAGCTGAAAACTGCGTAGGCGCTGATGTTCTCGCTGGATGTGGAGTTGTGTGCTATTCAAAGGAGCAGCTAGATCATTACTTTGTGCAGAATACTCCATAAGCTGCATTTCAGCACATTGTGTTTTTCTTCGCTAACGCTAACATGTACTTCGTGTTGTAAATGGTGTCAGAACCTTGGTTTTTGAAAGTAGCTGAAAACTGCATTGCTGTTGATGTTCTCACTGGATGTGGAGTGGGCTGCATTTCAAAGGAGTAGTTAGATCATTATTTTGTGCGGAACACTCAATAAGCTGCATTTCAGCGCATTGTGTTTTTCTTCGCTATAGCTAACATGTACTTCGTGTTGTAAATGGTGCCAGAACCTTGGTTTTCGTAACTAGCTGAAAACTGCATTGGTGTTGATGTTCTCACTGGATGTGGAGTGGGCTGCATTTCAAAGGAGTAGCTAGATCATTATTTTGTGCGGAACACTCAATAAGCTGCATTTCAGCGCATTGGTTTTTCTTCGCTATAGCTAACATGTACTTCGTGTTGTAAATGGTGCCAGAATCTTGCTTTTCAAAGGTAGCTGAAAACTGCGTAGGCGCTGATGTTCTCGCTGGATGTGGAGTTGTGTGCTATTCAAAGGAGCAGCTAGATCATTACTTTGTGCGGAATACTCAATAAGTTGCATTTAAGCACATTGTGGTGTATAGATAGTGTGTGAGAAAAGTGGGATTTCGTTTTAGGCGGGTTTTCTATTGTGAAGCAGTTTCACATTCTGAGTTTCTTCCCTACAGCTAACATGTACTTCGTGTTGTAAATGGTGCCAGAACCTTGGTTTTCAAAGGTAGCTGAAAACTGCGTTGGCGCTGATGTTCTCGCTGAACGTGGAGTTGTCTGCATTTCAAAGGAGCAGCTAGATCATTACGTTGTCTGTAATACTCAATAAGCTGCCTTTCAGCGCATTGTGTTTTTCTTCCCTAACGCTAACATGTACTTCGTGTTGTAAATGGTGCCAGAACCATGCTTTTCAAAGGTAGCTGAAAACTGCGTAGGCGCTGATGTTCTCGCTGGATGTGGAGTGGGCTGCAATACAAATGAGCAGCTAGATCATTACTTTGTGCGGAATACTCGAGAAGCTGCATTTCAGCACATTTGTTTTATAGCCTGCTTTGGCGGTGCAGTTCTTGCTGTACGTGGAGTAGTCTGCATTTCAAAGGAGCAGCTAGATCATTACTTTGAGCGGAATACTCAAGAAGCTGCATTTCAGCATATTGTGTTTTATAGCCACTGTGTGAGAAAAGTGGGATTTCGTTCGACACGGGTTTTCCATTGTGAAGCAGTTTCACATTCTGAGTTTCTTGCCTATGTCTAACACGTACTTCGTGTTGTAATTGGTGCTGGAACCTTGGTTTTCAAAGGTAGCTGAAAACTGCATTGGTGTTGTTATCGCTTGATGAGGTGTTGTCTGCATTTCAAAGGATTAGCAAGTTTATTATTTTGTGCGGAATACACAATAAGCTGCATTTCAGCGCATTGTGTTGTATAGATAGTGTGTGAGAAATATGGGATTTCGTTCGAAGCGGGTTTTCTATTGTGAAGCAGTTTCACATTCTGAGTTTCTTCCCTATAGCTTACATGTACTTCGTGTTGTAAATGGTGCCAGAAGCTTGGTTTCAAAGCTAGCGGAAAACTGCATTGGTGCTGATGTTCTCGCTGGATGTGGTGCTGTCTGCAATTCAAAGGAGCAGCTAGATCATTACTTTGTGCGGAATACTCAATAAGCTGCATTTAAGCACATTGTGTTTTTCTTCGCTATAGCTAACATGTACTTCGTGTTGTAAATGGTGCCAGAACCTTGGTTTTTGAAAGTAGCTGAAAACTGCATTGCTGTTGATGTTCTCACTGGATGTGGAGTGGGCTGCATTTCAAAGGAGTAGTTAGATCATTATTTTGTGCGGAACACTCAATAAGCTGCATTTCAGCGCATTGTGTTTTTCTTCGCTATAGCTAACATGTACTTCGTGTTGTAAATGGTGCCAGAACCTTGGTTTTCGTAACTAGCTGAAAACTGCATTGGTGTTGATGTTCTCACTGGATGTGGAGTGGGCTGCATTTCAAAGGAGTAGCTAGATCATTATTTTGTGCGGAACACTCAATAAGCTGCATTTCAGCGCATTGGTTTTTCTTCGCTATAGCTAACATGTACTTCGTGTTGTAAATGGTGCCAGAATCTTGCTTTTCAAAGGTAGCTGAAAACTGCGTAGGCGCTGATGTTCTCGCTGGATGTGGAGTTGTGTGCTATTCAAAGGAGCAGCTAGATCATTACTTTGTGCGGAATACTCAATAAGTTGCATTTAAGCACATTGTGGTGTATAGATAGTGTGTGAGAAAAGTGGGATTTCGTTTTAGGCGGGTTTTCTATTGTGAAGCAGTTTCACATTCTGAGTTTCTTCCCTACAGCTAACATGTACTTCGTGTTGTAAATGGTGCCAGAACCTTGGTTTTCAAAGGTAGCTGAAAACTGCGTTGGCGCTGATGTTCTCGCTGAACGTGGAGTTGTCTGCATTTCAAAGGAGCAGCTAGATCATTACGTTGTCTGTAATACTCAATAAGCTGCCTTTCAGCGCATTGTTTTTCTTCCCTAACGCTAACATGTACTTCGTGTTGTAAATGGTGCCAGAACCATGCTTTTCAAAGGTAGCTGAAAACTGCGTATGCGCTGATGTTCTCGCTGGATGTGGAGTGGGCTGCAATACAAATGAGCAGCTAGATCATTACTTTGTGCGGAATACTCGAGAAGCTGCATTTCAGCACATTTGTTTTATAGCCTGCTTTGGCGGTGCAGTTCTTGCTGTACGTGGAGTAGTCTGCATTTCAAAGGAGCAGCTAGATCATTACTTTGAGCGGAATACTCAAGAAGCTGCATTTCAGCATATTGTGTTTTATAGCCACTGTGTGAGAAAAGTGGGATTTCGTTCGACACGGGTTTTCCATTGTGAAGCAGTTTCACATTCTGAGTTTCTTGCCTATGTCTAACACGTACTTCGTGTTGTAATTGGTGCTGGAACCTTGGTTTTCAAAGGTAGCTGAAAACTGCATTGGTGTTGTTATCGCTTGATGAGGTGTTGTCTGCATTTCAAAGGATTAGCAAGTTTATTATTTTGTGCGGAATACACAATAAGCTGCATTTCAGCGCATTGTGTTGTATAGATAGTGTGTGAGAAATATGGGATTTCGTTCGAAGCGGGTTTTCTATTGTGAAGCAGTTTCACATTCTGAGTTTCTTCCCTATAGCTTACATGTACTTCGTGTTGTAAATGGTGCCAGAAGCTTGGTTTCAAAGCTAGCGGAAAACTGCATTGGTGCTGATGTTCTCGCTGGATGTGGTGCTGTCTGCAATTCAAAGGAGCAGCTAGATCATTACTTTGTGCGGAATACTCAATAAGCTGCATTTAAGCACATTGTGTTTTTCTTCGCTATAGCTAACATGTACTTCGTGTTGTAAATGGTGCCAGAACCTTGCTTTTCAAAGGTAGCTGAAAACTGCATTGGCGCTGATGTTCTCGCTGAACGTGGAGTTGACTGCATTTCAAAGGAGCAGCTAGATCATTATTTTGTGCGGAATACTAGAGAAGCTGCATTTCAGCACATTGTGTTTAATAGCCTGCTTTGGCGGTGCAGTTCTTGCTGTACGTGGAGTTGTCTGCATTTCAAAGGAGCAGCTAGATCATTACTTTGAGCGGAATACTCAAGAAGCTGCATTTCAGCACATTGTGATTTATAGATAGTGTGTGAGAAAAGTTGGGATTTCGTTTTAAGCGGGTTTTCTATTGTGAAGCAGTTTCACATTCTGAGTTTCTTCCCTATAGCTAACATGTACTTCGTGTTTTAAATGGTGCCAGAGCCTTGGTTTTCAAAGGTAGCTGAAAACTGCGTTGGCGCTGATGTTCTCGCTGAACGTGGAGTTGTCTGCATTTCAAAGGAGCAGCTAGATCATTACTTTGTGCGGAATACTCAAGAAGCTGCATTTAAGCACATTATGTTTTTCTTCGCTATAGCTAACATGTACTTCGTGTTGTAAATGGTGCCAGAACCTTGCTTTTCAAAGGTAGCTGAAAACTGCATTGGCGCTGATGTTCTCGCTGAACGTGGAGTTGACTGCATTTCAAAGGAGCAGCTAGATCATTATTTTGTGCGGAATACTAGAGAAGCTGCATTTCAGCACATTGTGTTTAATAGCCTGCTTTGGCGGTGCAGTTCTTGCTGTACGTGGAGTTGTCTGCATTTCAAAGGAGCAGCTAGATCATTACTTTGAGCGGAATACTCAAGAAGCTGCATTTCAGCACATTGTGATTTATAGATAGTGTGTGAGAAAAGTTGGGATTTCGTTTTAAGCGGGTTTTCCATTGTGAAGCAGTTTCACATTCTGAGTTTCTTCCCTATAGCTAACATGTACTTCGTGTTTTAAATGGTGCCAGAGCCTTGGTTTTCAAAGGTAGCTGCAAACTGCGTTGGCGCTGATGTTCTCGCTGAACGTGGAGTTGTCTGCATTTCAAAGGAGCAGCTAGATCATTACTTTGTGCGGAATACTCAAGAAGCTGCATTTAAGAACATTATGTTTTTCTTCGCTATAGCTAACATGTACTTCGTGTTGTAAATGGAGCCAGAACCTTGCTTTTCAAAGGTAGCTGAAAACTGCGTAGGCGGTGATGTTCTCAATGAACATGGAGTTGACTGTATTTCAAAGGAGCAGCTAGATCATTACTTTGTGCGGAATACTCAAGAAGCTGCATTTAAGCACATTGTGTTTTATACCCACTGTGTGAGAAAAGTGGGATTTCATTCGAAGCGGGTTTTCCATTGTGAAGCAGTTTCACATTCTGAGTTTCTTCCCTATAGCTAACATGTACTTCGTGTTGTAAATGGTGCCAGAACCTTGCTTTTCAACGGTAGCTGAAAACTGCATTGGCGCTGATGTTCTCGCTGAACATGGAGTTGTCTGCATTTCAAAGGAGCAGCTAGATCATTACTTTGTGCGGAATACTCAATAAGCTGCATTTCGGCGCATTGTGTTTTTCTTCCCTATAGCTAACATGTACTTCGTTTTATAAATGGTGCCAGAAGCTTGGTTTCAAAGCTAGCTGAAAACTGCATTGCTGTTGATGTTCTCGCTGGATGTGGAGTTGTCTGCAATTCAACGGAGCAGCCAGATCATTACTTTGGGCGGAATACTCAAGAAGCTGCATTTCAGTGCATTGTGTTTTTCTTCCCTATAACTAACATGTACTTCGTGTTGTAAACGGTGCCAGAACCTTGGTTTTCAAAGGTAGCTGCAAACTGCGTAGGTGCTGATGTTCTCACTGGATGTGGAGTTGACTGCATTTCAAAGGAGCAGCTAGATCATTACTTTGTGCGGAATACTCAAGAAGCTGCATTTAAGCACATTGTGGTGTATAGATAGTGTGTGAGAAAAGTGGGATTTCGTTTTAGGCGGGTTTTACATTGTGAAGCAGTTTCACATTCTGAGTTTCTTCCCTATAGCTAACATGTACTTCGTGTTGTAAATGGTGCCAGAGCCTTGGTTTTCAAAGGTACCTGAAAACTGCGTTGGCGCTGCTGTTCTCGCTGAACGTGGAGTTGACTGCATTTCAAAGGAGCAGCTAGATCATTACTTTGAGCGGAATACTCAAGAAGCTGCATTTCAGCACATTGTGTTTTATAGCCACTGTGTGAGAAAAGTGGGATTTCGTTCGAAGCGGGTTTTCCATTGTGAAGCAGTTTCACATTCTGAGTTTCTTGCCTATAGCTAACATGTACTTCGTGTTGTAAATGGTGCCAGAGCCTTGGTTTTCAAAGGTAGCTGCAAACTGCGTTGGCTCTGCTGTTCTCACTGAACGTGGAGTTGTCTGCATTTCAAAGGAGCAGCTAGATCATTACGTTGTCTGTAATACTCAATAAGCTGCCTTTCAGCGCATTGTGTTTTTCTTCGCTAACGCTAACATGTACTTCGTGTTGTAAATGGTGCCAGAATCTTGCTTTTCAAAGGTAGCTGAAAACTGCGTAGGCGCTGATGTTCTCGCTGGATGTGGAGTTGTGTGCTATTCAAAGGAGCAGCTAGATCATTACTTTGTGCAGAATACTCCATAAGCTGCATTTCAGCACATTGTGTTTTTCTTCGCTAACGCTAACATGTACTTCGTGTTGTAAATGGTGCCAGAACCTTGGTTTTTGAACGTAGCTGAAAACTGCATTGCTGTTGATGTTCTCACTGGATGTGGAGTGGGCTGCATTTCAAAGGAGTAGTTAGATCATTATTTTGTGCGGAACACTCAATAAGCTGCATTTCAGCGCATTGTGTTTTTCTTCGCTATAGCTAACATGTACTTCGTGTTGTAAATGGTGCCAGAACCTTGGTTTTCGTAACTAGCTGAAAACTGCATTGGTGTTGATGTTCTCACTGGATGTGGAGTGGGCTGCATTTCAAAGGAGTAGCTAGATCATTATTTTGTGCGGAACACTCAATAAGCTGCATTTAAGCGCATTGGTTTTTCTTCGCTATAGCTAACATGTACTTCGTGTTGTAAATGGTGCCAGAATCTTGCTTTTCAAAGGTAGCTGAAAACTGCGTAGGCGCTGATGTTCTCGCTGGATGTGGAGTTGTGTGCTATTCAAAGGAGCAGCTAGATCATTACTTTGTGCGGAATACTCAATAAGTTGCATTTAAGCACATTGTGGTGTATAGATAGTGTGTGAGAAAAGTGGGATTTCGTTTTAGGCGGGTTTTCTATTGTGAAGCAGTTTCACATTCTGAGTTTCTTCCCTACAGCTAACATGTACTTCGTGTTGTAAATGGTGCCAGAACCTTGGTTTTCAAAGGTAGCTGAAAACTGCGTTGGCGCTGATGTTCTCGCTGAACGTGGAGTTGTCTGCATTTCAAAGGAGCAGCTAGATCATTACGTTGTCTGTAATACTCAATAAGCTGCCTTTCAGCGCATTGTTTTTCTTCCCTAACGCTAACATGTACTTCGTGTTGTAAATGGTGCCAGAACCATGCTTTTCAAAGGTAGCTGAAAACTGCGTAGGCGCTGATGTTCTCGCTGGATGTGGAGTGGGCTGCAATACAAATGAGCAGCTAGATCATTACTTTGTGCGGAATACTCGAGAAGCTGCATTTCAGCACATTTGTTTTATAGCCTGCTTTGGCGGTGCAGTTCTTGCTGTACGTGGAGTAGTCTGCATTTCAAAGGAGCAGCTAGATCATTACTTTGAGCGGAATACTCAAGAAGCTGCATTTCAGCATATTGTGTTTTATAGCCACTGTGTGAGAAAAGTGGGATTTCGTTCGACACGGGTTTTCCATTGTGAAGCAGTTTCACATTCTGAGTTTCTTGCCTATGTCTAACACGTACTTCGTGTTGTAATTGGTGCTGGAACCTTGGTTTTCAAAGGTAGCTGAAAACTGCATTGGTGTTGTTATCGCTTGATGAGGTGTTGTCTGCATTTCAAAGGATTAGCAAGTTTATTATTTTGTGCGGAATACACAATAAGCTGCATTTCAGCGCATTGTGTTGTATAGATAGTGTGTGAGAAATATGGGATTTCGTTCGAAGCGGGTTTTCTATTGTGAAGCAGTTTCACATTCTGAGTTTCTTCCCTATAGCTTACATGTACTTCGTGTTGTAAATGGTGCCAGAACCTTGGTTTTTGAAAGTAGCTGAAAACTGCATTGCTGTTGATGTTCTCACTGGATGTGGAGTGGGCTGCATTTCAAAGGAGTAGTTAGATCATTATTTTGTGCGGAACACTCAATAAGCTGCATTTCAGCGCATTGTGTTTTTCTTCGCTATAGCTAACATGTACTTCGTGTTGTAAATGGTGCCAGAACCTTGGTTTTCGTAACTAGCTGAAAACTGCATTGGTGTTGATGTTCTCACTGGATGTGGAGTGGGCTGCATTTCAAAGGAGTAGCTAGATCATTATTTTGTGCGGAACACTCAATAAGCTGCATTTCAGCGCATTGGTTTTTCTTCGCTATAGCTAACATGTACTTCGTGTTGTAAATGGTGCCAGAATCTTGCTTTTCAAAGGTAGCTGAAAACTGCGTAGGCGCTGATGTTCTCGCTGGATGTGGAGTTGTGTGCTATTCAAAGGAGCAGCTAGATCATTACTTTGTGCGGAATACTCAATAAGTTGCATTTAAGCACATTGTGGTGTATAGATAGTGTGTGAGAAAAGTGGGATTTCGTTTTAGGCGGGTTTTCTATTGTGAAGCAGTTTCACATTCTGAGTTTCTTCCCTACAGCTAACATGTACTTCGTGTTGTAAATGGTGCCAGAACCTTGGTTTTCAAAGGTAGCTGAAAACTGCGTTGGCGCTGATGTTCTCGCTGAACGTGGAGTTGTCTGCATTTCAAAGGAGCAGCTAGATCATTACGTTGTCTGTAATACTCAATAAGCTGCCTTTCAGCGCATTGTTTTTCTTCCCTAACGCTAACATGTACTTCGTGTTGTAAATGGTGCCAGAACCATGCTTTTCAAAGGTAGCTGAAAACTGCGTATGCGCTGATGTTCTCGCTGGATGTGGAGTGGGCTGCAATACAAATGAGCAGCTAGATCATTACTTTGTGCGGAATACTCGAGAAGCTGCATTTCAGCACATTTGTTTTATAGCCTGCTTTGGCGGTGCAGTTCTTGCTGTACGTGGAGTAGTCTGCATTTCAAAGGAGCAGCTAGATCATTACTTTGAGCGGAATACTCAAGAAGCTGCATTTCAGCATATTGTGTTTTATAGCCACTGTGTGAGAAAAGTGGGATTTCGTTCGACACGGGTTTTCCATTGTGAAGCAGTTTCACATTCTGAGTTTCTTGCCTATGTCTAACACGTACTTCGTGTTGTAATTGGTGCTGGAACCTTGGTTTTCAAAGGTAGCTGAAAACTGCATTGGTGTTGTTATCGCTTGATGAGGTGTTGTCTGCATTTCAAAGGATTAGCAAGTTTATTATTTTGTGCGGAATACACAATAAGCTGCATTTCAGCGCATTGTGTTGTATAGATAGTGTGTGAGAAATATGGGATTTCGTTCGAAGCGGGTTTTCTATTGTGAAGCAGTTTCACATTCTGAGTTTCTTCCCTATAGCTTACATGTACTTCGTGTTGTAAATGGTGCCAGAAGCTTGGTTTCAAAGCTAGCGGAAAACTGCATTGGTGCTGATGTTCTCGCTGGATGTGGTGCTGTCTGCAATTCAAAGGAGCAGCTAGATCATTACTTTGTGCGGAATACTCAATAAGCTGCATTTAAGCACATTGTGTTTTTCTTCGCTATAGCTAACATGTACTTCGTGTTGTAAATGGTGCCAGAACCTTGCTTTTCAAAGGTAGCTGAAAACTGCATTGGCGCTGATGTTCTCGCTGAACGTGGAGTTGACTGCATTTCAAAGGAGCAGCTAGATCATTATTTTGTGCGGAATACTAGAGAAGCTGCATTTCAGCACATCGTGTTTAATAGCCTGCTTTGGCGGTGCAGTTCTTGCTGTACGTGGAGTTGTCTGCATTTCAAAGGAGCAGCTAGATCATTACTTTGAGCGGAATACTCAAGAAGCTGCATTTCAGCACATTGTGATTTATAGATAGTGTGTGAGAAAAGTTGGGATTTCGTTTTAAGCGGGTTTTCCATTGTGAAGCAGTTTCACATTCTGAGTTTCTTCCCTATAGCTAACATGTACTTCGTGTTTTAAATGGTGCCAGAGCCTTGGTTTTCAAAGGTAGCTGAAAACTGCGTTGGCGCTGATGTTCTCACTGAACGTGGAGTTGTCTGCATTTCAAAGGAGCAGCTAGATCATTACTTTGTGCGGAATACTCAAGAAGCTGCATTTAAGCACATTATGTTTTTCTTCGCTATAGCTAACATGTACTTCGTGTTGTAAATGGAGCCAGAACCATGCTTTTCAAAGGTAGCTGAAAACTGCGTAGGCGGTGATGTTCTCAATGAACATGGAGTTGACTGTATTTCAAAGGAGCAGCTAGATCATTACTTTGTGCGGAATACTCAAGAAGCTGCATTTAAGCACATTGTGTTTTATACCCACTGTGTGAGAAAAGTGGGATTTCATTCGAAGCGGGTTTTCCATTGTGAAGCAGTTTCACATTCTGAGTTTCTTCCCTATAGCTAACATGTACTTCGTGTTGTAAATGGTGCCAGAACCTTGCTTTTCAACGATAGCTGAAAACTGCATTGGCGCTGATGTTCTCGCTGAACATGGAGTTGTCTGCATTTCAAAGGAGCAGCTAGATCATTACTTTGTGCGGAATACTCAATAAGCTGCATTTCGGCGCATTGTGTTTTTCTTCCCTATAGCTAACATGTACTTCGTTTTATAAATGGTGCCAGAAGCTTGGTTTCAAAGCTAGCTGAAAACTGCATTGCTGTTGATGTTCTCGCTGGATGTGGAGTTGTCTGCAATTCAACGGAGCAGCCAGATCATTACTTTGGGCGGAATACTCAAGAAGCTGCATTTCAGCGCATTGTGTTTTTCTTCCCTATAACTAACATGTACTTCGTGTTGTAAACGGTGCCAGAACCTTGGTTTTCAAAGGTAGCTGCAAACTGCGTAGGTGCTGATGTTCTCACTGGATGTGGAGTTGACTGCATTTCAAAGGAGCAGCTAGATCATTACTTTCTGCGGAATACTCAAGAAGCTGCATTTAAGCACATTGTGGTGTATAGATAGTGTGTGAGAAAAGTGGGATTTCGTTTTAGGCGGGTTTTACATTGTGAAGCAGTTTCACATTCTGAGTTTCTTCCCTATAGCTAACATGTACTTCGTGTTGTAAATGGTGCCAGAGCCTTGGTTTTTTAAGGTACCTGAAAACTGCGTTGGCGCTGCTGTTCTCACTGAACGTGGAGTTGTCTGCATTTCAAAGGAGCAGCTAGATCATTACGTTGTCTGTAATACTCAATAAGCTGCATTTCAGCACATTGTGTTTTTCTTCGCTATAGCTAACATGTACTTCGTGTTGTAAATGGTGCCAGAACCTTGCTTTTCAATGGTAGCTGAAAACTGCATTGGCGCTGATGTTCTCGCTGAACATGGAGTTGACTGCATTTCAAAGGAGCAGCTAGATCATTACTTTGAGCGGAATACTCAAGAAGCTGCATTTAAGCACATTGTGTTGTATAGATAGTGTGTGAGAAAAGTGGGATTTCGTTTTAAGCGGGTTTTCCATTGTGAAGCAGTTTCACATTTTGAGTTTCTTCCCTATAGCTAACATGTACTTCGTGTTGTAAATGGTGCCAGAAGCTTGGTTTCAAAGCTAGCGGAAAACTGCATTGGTGCTGATGTTCTCGCTGGATGTGGTGCTGTCTGCAATTCAAAGGAGCAGCTAGATCATTACTTTGTGCGGAATACTCAATAAGCTGCATTTAAGCACATTGTGTTTTTCTTCGCTATAGCTAACATGTACTTCGTGTTGTAAATGGTGCCAGAACCTTGCTTTTCAAAGGTAGCTGAAAACTGCATTGGCGCTGATGTTCTCGCTGAACGTGGAGTTGACTGCATTTCAAAGGAGCAGCTAGATCATTATTTTGTGCGGAATACTAGAGAAGCTGCATTTCAGCACATTGTGTTTAATAGCCTGCTTTGGCGGTGCAGTTCTTGCTGTACGTGGAGTTGTCTGCATTTCAAAGGAGCAGCTAGATCATTACTTTGAGCGGAATACTCAAGAAGCTGCATTTCAGCACATTGTGATTTATAGATAGTGTGTGAGAAAAGTTGGGATTTCGTTTTAAGCGGGTTTTCCATTGTGAAGCAGTTTCACATTCTGAGTTTCTTCCCTATAGCTAACATGTACTTCGTGTTTTAAATGGTGCCAGAGCCTTGGTTTTCAAAGGTAGCTGAAAACTGCGTTGGCGCTGATGTTCTCGCTGAACGTGGAGTTGTCTGCATTTCAAAGGAGCAGCTAGATCATTACTTTGTGCGGAATACTCAAGAAGCTGCATTTAAGCACATTATGTTTTTCTTCGCTATAGCTAACATGTACTTCGTGTTGTAAATGGAGCCAGAACCTTGCTTTTCAAAGGTAGCTGAAAACTGCGTAGGCGGTGATGTTCTCAATGAACATGGAGTTGACTGTATTTCAAAGGAGCAGCTAGATCATTACTTTGTGCGGAATACTCAAGAAGCTGCATTTAAGCACATTGTGTTTTATACCCACTGTGTGAGAAAAGTGGGATTTCATTCGAAACGGGTTTTCCATTGTGAAGCAGTTTCACATTCTGAGTTTCTTCCCTATAGCTAACATGTACTTCGTGTTGTAAATGGTGCCAGAACCTTGCTTTTCAACGATAGCTGAAAACTGCATTGGCGCTGATGTTCTCGCTGAACATGGAGTTGTCTGCATTTCAAAGGAGCAGCTAGATCATTACTTTGTGCGGAATACTCAATAAGCTGCATTTCGGCGCATTGTGTTTTTCTTCCCTATAGCTAACATGTACTTCGTTTTATAAATGGTGCCAGAAGCTTGGTTTCAAAGCTAGCTGAAAACTGCATTGCTGTTGATGTTCTCGCTGGATGTGGAGTTGTCTGCAATTCAACGGAGCAGCCAGATCATTACTTTGGGCGGAATACTCAAGAAGCTGCATTTCAGCGCATTGTGTTTTTCTTCCCTATAGATAACATGTACTTCGTGTTGTAAACGGTGCCAGAACCTTGGTTTTCAAAGGTAGCTGCAAACTGCGTAGGTGCTGATGTTCTCACTGGATGTGGAGTTGACTGCATTTCAAAGGAGCAGCTAGATCATTACTTTGTGCGGAATACTCAAGAAGCTGCATTTAAGCACATTGTGGTGTATAGATAGTGTGTGAGAAAAGTGGGATTTCGTTTTAGGCGGGTTTTCCATTGTGAAGCAGTTTCACATTCTGAGTTTCTTCCCTATAGCTAACATGTACTTCGTGTTGTAAATGGTGCCAGAGCCTTGGTTTTTTAAGGTACCTGAAAACTGCGTTGGCGCTGCTGTTCTCGCTGAACGTGGAGTTGACTGCATTTCAAAGGAGCAGCTAGATCATTACGTTGTCTGTAATACTCAATAAGCTGCCTTTCAGCGCATTGTGTTTTTCTTCGCTAACGCTAACATGTACTTCGTGTTGTAAATGGTGCCAGAATCTTGCTTTTCAAAGGTAGCTGAAAACTGCGTAGGCGCTGATGTTCTCGCTGGATGTGGAGTTGTGTGCTATTCAAAGCAGCAGCTAGATCATTACTTTGTGCAGAATACTCCATAAGCTGCATTTCAGCACATTGTGTTTTTCTTCGCTAACGCTAACATGTACTTCGTGTTGTAAATGGTGCCAGAACCTTGGTTTTTGAAAGTAGCTGAAAACTGCATTGCTGTTGATGTTCTCACTGGATGTGGAGTGGGCTGCATTTCAAAGGAGTAGTTAGATCATTATTTTGTGCGGAACACTCAATAAGCTGCATTTCAGCGCATTGTGTTTTTCTTCGCTATAGCTAACATGTACTTCGTGTTGTAAATGGTGCCAGAACCTTGGTTTTCGAAACTAGCTGAAAACTGCATTGCTGTTGATGTTCTCACTGGATGTGGAGTGGGCTGCATTTCAAAGGAGTAGCTAGATCATTATTTTGTGCGGAACACTCAATAAGCTGCATTTCAGCGCATTGCTTTTTCTTCGCTATAGCTAACATGTACTTCGTGTTGTAAATGGTGCCAGAACCATGCTTTTCAAAGGTAGCTGAAAACTGCGTAGGCGCTGATGTTCTCGCTGGATGTGGAGTTGTGTGCTATTCAAAGGAGCAGCTAGATCATTACTTTGTGCAGAATACTCAATAAGTTGCATTTAAGCACATTGTGTTGTATAGATAGTGTGTGAGAAAAGTGGGATTTCGTTTTAGGCGGGTTTTCTATTGTGAAGCAGTTTCACATTCTGAGTTTCTTCCCTATAGCTAACATGTACTTCGTGTTGTAAATGGTGCCAGAACCTTGGTTTTCAAAGGTAGCTGAAAACTGCATTGGCGCTGATGTTCTCGCTGAACGTGGAGTTGACTGCATTTCAAAGGAGCAGCTAGATCATTATTTTGTGCGGAATACTCAAGAAGCTGCATTTCAGCACATTGTGTTTAATAGCCTGCTTTGGCGGTGCAGTTCTTGCTGTACGTGGAGTTGTCTGCATTTCAAAGGAGCAGCTAGATCATTACTTTGAGCGGAACACTCAAGAAGCTGCATTTCAGCACATTGTGATTTATAGATAGTGTGTGAGAAAAGTTGGGATTTCGTTTTAAGCGGGTTTTCCATTGTGAAGCAGTTTCACATTCTGAGTTTCTTCCCTATAGCTAACATGTACTTCGTGTTTTAAATGGTGCCAGAGCCTTGGTTTTCAAAGGTAGCTGAAAACTGCGTTGGCGCTGATGTTCTCGCTGAACGTGGAGTTGTCTGCATTTCAAAGGAGCAGCTAGATCATTACTTTGTGCGGAATACTCAATAAGCTGCATTTATGCACATTATGTTTTTCTTCGCTATAGCTAACATGTACTTCGTGTTGTAAATGGAGCCAGAACCTTGCTTTTCAAAGGTAGCTGAAAACTGCGTAGGCGGTGATGTTCTCAATGAACATGGAGTTGACTGTATTTCAAAGGAGCAGCTAGATCATTACTTTGTGCGGAATACTCAAGAAGCTGCATTTAAGCACATTGTGTTTTATACCCACTGTGTGAGAAAAGTGGGATTTCATTCGAAGCGGGTTTTCCATTGTGAAGCAGTTTCACATTCTGAGTTTCTTCCCTATAGCTAACATGTACTTCGTGTTGTAAATGGTGCCAGAACCTTGCTTTTCAACGATAGCTGAAAACTGCATTGGCGCTGATGTTCTCGCTGAACATGGAGTTGTCTGCATTTCAAAGGAGCAGCTAGATCATTACTTTGTGCGGAATACTCAATAAGCTGCATTTCGGCGCATTGTGTTTTTCTTCCCTATAGCTAACATGTACTTCGTTTTATAAATGGTGCCAGAAGCTTGGTTTCAAAGCTAGCTGAAAACTGCATTGCTGTTGATGTTCTCGCTGGATGTGGAGTTGTCTGCAATTCAACGGAGCAGCCAGATCATTACTTTGTGCGGAATACTCAAGAAGCTGCATTTCAGCGCATTGTGTTTTTCTTCCCTATAGATAACATGTACTTCGTGTTGTAAACGGTGCCAGAACCTTGGTTTTCAAAGGTAGCTGCAAACTGCGTAGGTGCTGATGTTCTCACTGGATGTGGAGTTGACTGCATTTCAAAGGAGCAGCTAGATCATTACTTTGTGCGGAATACTCAAGAAGCTGCATTTAAGCACATTGTGGTGTATAGATAGTGTGTGAGAAAAGTGGGATTTCGTTTTAGGCGGGTTTTACATTGTGAAGCAGTTTCACATTCTGAGTTTCTTCCCTATAGCTAACATGTACTTCGTGTTGTAAATGGTGCCAGAGCCTTGGTTTTTTAAGGTACCTGAAAACTGCGTTGGCGCTGCTGTTCTCGCTGAACGTGGAGTTGACTGCGTAGGCGCTGGATGTGGAGTTGTGTGCTATTCAAAGGAGCAGCTAGATCATTACTTTGTGCAGAATACTCCATAAGCTGCATTTCAGCACATTGTGTTTTTCTTCGCTAACGCTAACATGTACTTCGTGTTGTAAATGGTGCCAGAACCTTGGTTTTTGAAAGTAGCTGAAAACTGCATTGCTGTTGATGTTCTCACTGGATGTGGAGTGGGCTGCATTTCAAAGGAGTAGTTAGATCATTATTTTGTGCGGAACACTCAATAAGCTGCATTTCAGCGCATTGTGTTTTTCTTCGCTATAGCTAACATGTACTTCGTGTTGTAAATGGTGCCAGAACCTTGGTTTTCGAAACTAGCTGAAAACTGCATTGGTGTTGCTGTTCTCACTGGATGTGGAGTGGGCTGCATTTCAAAGGAGTAGCTAGATCATTATTTTGTGCGGAACACTCAATAAGCTGCATTTAAGCGCATTGCTTTTTCTTCGCTATAGCTAACATGTACTTCGTGTTGTAAATGGTGCCAGAACCATGCTTTTCAAAGGTAGCTGAAAACTGCGTAGGCGCTGATGTTCTCGCTGGATGTGGAGTTGTGTGCTATTCAAAGGAGCAGCTAGATCATTACTTTGTGCAGAATACTCAATAAGTTGCATTTAAGCACATTGTGTTGTATAGATAGTGTGTGAGAAAAGTGGGATTTCGTTTTAGGCGGGTTTTCTATTGTGAAGCAGTTTCACATTCTGAGTTTCTTCCCTATAGCTAACATGTACTTCGTGTTGTAAATGGTGCCAGAACCTTGGTTTTCAAAGGTAGCTGAAAACTGCGTTGGCGCTGATGTTCTCGCTGAACGTGGAGTTGTCTGCATTTCAAAGGAGCAGCTAGATCATTACTTTGAGCGGAATACTCAAGAAGCTGCATTTCAGCACATTGTGTTTTATAGCCACTGTGTGAGAAAAGTGGGATTTCGTTCGAAGCGGGTTTTCCATTGTGAAGCAGTTTCACATTCTGAGTTTCTTGCCTATAGCTAACATATACTTCGTGTTGTAAATGGTGCCAGAGCCTTGGTTTTCAAAGGTAGCTGCAAACTGCGTTGGCTCTGCTGTTCTCACTGAACGTGGAGTTGTCTGCATTTCAAAGGAGCAGCTAGATCATTACGTTGTCTGTAATACTCAATAAGCTGCCTTTCAGCGCATTGTGTTTTTCTTCGCTAACGCTAACATGTACTTCGTGTTGTAAATGGTGCCAGAATCTTGCTTTTCAAAGGTAGCTGAAAACTGCGTAGGCGCTGATGTTCTCGCTGGATGTGGAGTTGTGTGCTATTCAAAGGAGCAGCTAGATCATTACTTTGTGCAGAATACTCCATAAGCTGCATTTCAGCACATTGTGTTTTTCTTCGCTAACGCTAACATGTACTTCGTGTTGTAAATGGTGCCAGAACCTTGGTTTTTGAAAGTAGCTGAAAACTGCATTGCTGTTGATGTTCTCACTGGATGTGGAGTGGGCTGCATTTCAAAGGAGTAGTTAGATCATTATTTTGTGCGGAACACTCAATAAGCTGCATTTCAGCGCATTGTGTTTTTCTTCGCTATAGCTAACATGTACTTCGTGTTGTAAATGGTGCCAGAACCTTGGTTTTCGTAACTAGCTGAAAACTGCATTGGTGTTGATGTTCTCACTGGATGTGGAGTGGGCTGCATTTCAAAGGAGTAGCTAGATCATTATTTGTGCGGAACACTCAATAAGCTGCATTTCAGCGCATTGGTTTTTCTTCGCTATAGCTAACATGTACTTCGTGTTGTAAATGGTGCCAGAATCTTGCTTTTCAAAGGTAGCTGAAAACTGCGTAGGCGCTGATGTTCTCGCTGGATGTGGAGTTGTGTGCTATTCAAAGGAGCAGCTAGATCATTACTTTGTGCGGAATACTCAATAAGTTGCATTTAAGCACATTGTGGTGTATAGATAGTGTGTGAGAAAAGTGGGATTTCGTTTTAGGCGGGTTTTCTATTGTGAAGCAGTTTCACATTCTGAGTTTCTTCCCTACAGCTAACATGTACTTCGTGTTGTAAATGGTGCCAGAACCTTGGTTTTCAAAGGTAGCTGAAAACTGCGTTGGCGCTGATGTTCTCGCTGAACGTGGAGTTGTCTGCATTTCAAAGGAGCAGCTAGATCATTACTTTGAGCGGAATACTCAAGAAGCTGCATTTCAGCACATTGTGTTTTATAGCCACTGTGTGAGAAAAGTGGGATTTCGTTCGAAGCGGGTTTTCCATTGTGAAGCAGTTTCACATTCTGAGTTTCTTGCCTATAGCTAACATATACTTCGTGTTGTAAATGGTGCCAGAGCCTTGGTTTTCAAAGGTAGCTGCAAACTGCGTTGGCTCTGCTGTTCTCACTGAACGTGGAGTTGTCTGCATTTCAAAGGAGCAGCTAGATCATTACGTTGTCTGTAATACTCAATAAGCTGCCTTTCAGCGCATTGTGTTTTTCTTCGCTAACGCTAACATGTACTTCGTGTTGTAAATGGTGCCAGAATCTTGCTTTTCAAAGGTAGCTGAAAACTGCGTAGGCGCTGATGTTCTCGCTGGATGTGGAGTTGTGTGCTATTCAAAGGAGCAGCTAGATCATTACTTTGTGCAGAATACTCCATAAGCTGCATTTCAGCACATTGTGTTTTTCTTCGCTAACGCTAACATGTACTTCGTGTTGTAAATGGTGCCAGAACCTTGGTTTTTGAAAGTAGCTGAAAACTGCATTGCTGTTGATGTTCTCACTGGATGTGGAGTGGGCTGCATTTCAAAGGAGTAGTTAGATCATTATTTTGTGCGGAACACTCAATAAGCTGCATTTCAGCGCATTGTGTTTTTCTTCGCTATAGCTAACATGTACTTCGTGTTGTAAATGGTGCCAGAACCTTGGTTTTCGTAACTAGCTGAAAACTGCATTGGTGTTGATGTTCTCACTGGATGTGGAGTGGGCTGCATTTCAAAGGAGTAGCTAGATCATTATTTTGTGCGGAACACTCAATAAGCTGCATTTCAGCGCATTGGTTTTTCTTCGCTATAGCTAACATGTACTTCGTGTTGTAAATGGTGCCAGAATCTTGCTTTTCAAAGGTAGCTGAAAACTGCGTAGGCGCTGATGTTCTCGCTGGATGTGGAGTTGTGTGCTATTCAAAGGAGCAGCTAGATCATTACTTTGTGCGGAATACTCAATAAGTTGCATTTAAGCACATTGTGGTGTATAGATAGTGTGTGAGAAAAGTGGGATTTCGTTTTAGGCGGGTTTTCTATTGTGAAGCAGTTTCACATTCTGAGTTTCTTCCCTACAGCTAACATGTACTTCGTGTTGTAAATGGTGCCAGAACCTTGGTTTTCAAAGGTAGCTGAAAACTGCGTTGGCGCTGATGTTCTCGCTGAACGTGGAGTTGTCTGCATTTCAAAGGAGCAGCTAGATCATTACGTTGTCTGTAATACTCAATAAGCTGCCTTTCAGCGCATTGTTTTTCTTCCCTAACGCTAACATGTACTTCGTGTTGTAAATGGTGCCAGAACCATGCTTTTCAAAGGTAGCTGAAAACTGCGTAGGCGCTGATGTTCTCGCTGGATGTGGAGTGGGCTGCAATACAAATGAGCAGCTAGATCATTACTTTGTGCGGAATACTCGAGAAGCTGCATTTCAGCACATTTGTTTTATAGCCTGCTTTGGCGGTGCAGTTCTTGCTGTACGTGGAGTAGTCTGCATTTCAAAGGAGCAGCTAGATCATTACTTTGAGCGGAATACTCAAGAAGCTGCATTTCAGCATATTGTGTTTTATAGCCACTGTGTGAGAAAAGTGGGATTTCGTTCGACACGGGTTTTCCATTGTGAAGCAGTTTCACATTCTGAGTTTCTTGCCTATGTCTAACACGTACTTCGTGTTGTAATTGGTGCTGGAACCTTGGTTTTCAAAGGTAGCTGAAAACTGCATTGGTGTTGTTATCGCTTGATGAGGTGTTGTCTGCATTTCAAAGGATTAGCAAGTTTATTATTTTGTGCGGAATACACAATAAGCTGCATTTCAGCGCATTGTGTTGTATAGATAGTGTGTGAGAAATATGGGATTTCGTTCGAAGCGGGTTTTCTATTGTGAAGCAGTTTCACATTCTGAGTTTCTTCCCTATAGCTTACATGTACTTCGTGTTGTAAATGGTGCCAGAAGCTTGGTTTCAAAGCTAGCGGAAAACTGCATTGGTGCTGATGTTCTCGCTGGATGTGGTGCTGTCTGCAATTCAAAGGAGCAGCTAGATCATTACTTTGTGCGGAATACTCAATAAGCTGCATTTAAGCACATTGTGTTTTTCTTCGCTATAGCTAACATGTACTTCGTGTTGTAAATGGTGCCAGAACCTTGCTTTTCAAAGGTAGCTGAAAACTGCATTGGCGCTGATGTTCTCGCTGAACGTGGAGTTGACTGCATTTCAAAGGAGCAGCTAGATCATTATTTTGTGCGGAATACTAGAGAAGCTGCATTTCAGCACATTGTGTTTAATAGCCTGCTTTGGCGGTGCAGTTCTTGCTGTACGTGGAGTTGTCTGCATTTCAAAGGAGCAGCTAGATCATTACTTTGAGCGGAATACTCAAGAAGCTGCATTTCAGCACATTGTGATTTATAGATAGTGTGTGAGAAAAGTTGGGATTTCGTTTTAAGCGGGTTTTCCATTGTGAAGCAGTTTCACATTCTGAGTTTCTTCCCTATAGCTAACATGTACTTCGTGTTTTAAATGGTGCCAGAGCCTTGGTTTTCAAAGGTAGCTGAAAACTGCGTTGGCGCTGATGTTCTCGCTGAACGTGGAGTTGTCTGCATTTCAAAGGAGCAGCTAGATCATTACTTTGTGCGGAATACTCAAGAAGCTGCATTTAAGCACATTGTGTTTTATACCCACTGTGTGAGAAAAGTGGGATTTCATTCGAAGCGGGTTTTCCATTGTGAAGCAGTTTCACATTCTGAGTTTCTTCCCTATAGCTAACATGTACTTCGTGTTGTAAATGGTGCCAGAACCTTGCTTTTCAACGATAGCTGAAAACTGCATTGGCGCTGATGTTCTCGCTGAACATGGAGTTGTCTGCATTTCAAAGGAGCAGCTAGATCATTACTTTGTGCGGAATACTCAATAAGCTGCATTTCGGCGCATTGTGTTTTTCTTCCCTATAGCTAACATGTACTTCGTTTTATAAATGGTGCCAGAAGCTTGGTTTCAAAGCTAGCTGAAAACTGCATTGCTGTTGATGTTCTCGCTGGATGTGGAGTTGTCTGCAATTCAACGGAGCAGCCAGATCATTACTTTGGGCGGAATACTCAAGAAGCTGCATTTCAGCGCATTGTGTTTTTCTTCCCTATAGATAACATGTACTTCGTGTTGTAAACGGTGCCAGAACCTTGGTTTTCAAAGGTAGCTGCAAACTGCGTAGGTGCTGATGTTCTCACTGGATGTGGAGTTGACTGCATTTCAAAGGAGCAGCTAGATCATTACTTTGTGCGGAATACTCAAGAAGCTGCATTTAAGCACATTGTGGTGTATAGATAGTGTGTGAGAAAAGTGGGATTTCGTTTTAGGCGGGTTTTCCATTGTGAAGCAGTTTCACATTCTGAGTTTCTTCCCTATAGCTAACATGTACTTCGTGTTGTAAATGGTGCCAGAGCCTTGGTTTTTAAGGTACCTGAAAACTGCGTTGGCGCTGCTGTTCTCGCTGAACGTGGAGTTGACTGCATTTCAAAGGAGCAGCTAGATCATTACGTTGTCTGTAATACTCAATAAGCTGCCTTTCAGCGCATTGTGTTTTTCTTCGCTAACGCTAACATGTACTCGTGTTGTAAATGGTGCCAGAATCTTGCTTTTCAAAGGTAGCTGAAAACTGCGTAGGCGCTGATGTTCTCGCTGGATGTGGAGTTGTGTGCTATTCAAAGGAGCAGCTAGATCATTACTTTGTGCAGAATACTCCATAAGCTGCATTTCAGCACATTGTGTTTTTCTTCGCTAACGCTAACATGTACTTCGTGTTGTAAATGGTGCCAGAACCTTGGTTTTTGAAAGTAGCTGAAAACTGCATTGCTGTTGATGTTCTCACTGGATGTGGAGTGGGCTGCATTTCAAAGGAGTAGTTAGATCATTATTTTGTGCGGAACACTCAATAAGCTGCATTTCAGCGCATTGTGTTTTTCTTCGCTATAGCTAACATGTACTTCGTGTTGTAAATGGTGCCAGAACCTTGGTTTTCGAAACTAGCTGAAAACTGCATTGGTGTTGCTGTTCTCACTGGATGTGGAGTGGGCTGCATTTCAAAGGAGTAGCTAGATCATTATTTTGTGCGGAACACTCAATAAGCTGCATTTCAGCGCATTGCTTTTTCTTCGCTATAGCTAACATGTACTTCGTGTTGTAAATGGTGCCAGAACCATGCTTTTCAAAGGTAGCTGAAAACTGCGTAGGCGCTGATGTTCTCGCTGGATGTGGAGTTGTGTGCTATTCAAAGGAGCAGCTAGATCATTACTTTGTGCAGAATACTCAATAAGTTGCATTTAAGCACATTGTGTTGTATAGATAGTGTGTGAGAAAAGTGGGATTTCGTTTTAGGCGGGTTTTCTATTGTGAAGCAGTTTCACATTCTGAGTTTCTTCCCTATAGCTAACATGTACTTCGTGTTGTAAATGGTGCCAGAACCTTGGTTTTCAAAGGTAGCTGAAAACTGCGTTGGCGCTGATGTTCTCGCTGAACGTGGAGTTGTCTGCATTTCAAAGGAGCAGCTAGATCATTACGTTGTCTGTAATACTCAATAAGCTGCCTTTCAGCGCATTGTTTTTCTTCCCTAACGCTAACATGTACTTCGTGTTGTAAATGGTGCCAGAACCATGCTTTTCAAAGGTAGCTGAAAACTGCGTAGGCGCTGATGTTCTCGCTGGATGTGGAGTGGGCTGCAATACAAATGAGCAGCTAGATCATTACTTTGTGCGGAATACTCGAGAAGCTGCATTTCAGCACATTTGTTTTATAGCCTGCTTTGGCGGTGCAGTTCTTGCTGTACGTGGAGTAGTCTGCATTTCAAAGGAGCAGCTAGATCATTACTTTGAGCGGAATACTCAAGAAGCTGCATTTCAGCATATTGTGTTTTATAGCCACTGTGTGAGAAAAGTGGGATTTCGTTCGACACGGGTTTTCCATTGTGAAGCAGTTTCACATTCTGAGTTTCTTGCCTATGTCTAACACGTACTTCGTGTTGTAATTGGTGCTGGAACCTTGGTTTTCAAAGGTAGCTGAAAACTGCATTGGTGTTGTTATCGCTTGATGAGGTGTTGTCTGCATTTCAAAGGATTAGCAAGTTTATTATTTTGTGCGGAATACACAATAAGCTGCATTTCAGCGCATTGTGTTGTATAGATAGTGTGTGAGAAATATGGGATTTCGTTCGAAGCGGGTTTTCTATTGTGAAGCAGTTTCACATTCTGAGTTTCTTCCCTATAGCTTACATGTACTTCGTGTTGTAAATGGTGCCAGAAGCTTGGTTTCAAAGCTAGCGGAAAACTGCATTGGTGCTGATGTTCTCGCTGGATGTGGTGCTGTCTGCAATTCAAAGGAGCAGCTAGATCATTACTTTGTGCGGAATACTCAATAAGCTGCATTTAAGCACATTGTGTTTTTCTTCGCTATAGCTAACATGTACTTCGTGTTGTAAATGGTGCCAGAACCTTGCTTTTCAAAGGTAGCTGAAAACTGCATTGGCGCTGATGTTCTCGCTGAACGTGGAGTTGACTGCATTTCAAAGGAGCAGCTAGATCATTATTTTGTGCGGAATACTCAAGAAGCTGCATTTCAGCACATTGTGTTTAATAGCCTGCTTTGGCGGTGCAGTTCTTGCTGTACGTGGAGTTGTCTGCATTTCAAAGGAGCAGCTAGATCATTACTTTGAGCGGAATACTCAAGAAGCTGCATTTCAGCACATTGTGATTTATAGATAGTGTGTGAGAAAAGTTGGGATTTCGTTTTAAGCGGGTTTTCCATTGTGAAGCAGTTTCACATTCTGAGTTTCTTCCCTATAGCTAACATGTACTTCGTGTTTTAAATGGTGCCAGAGCCTTGGTTTTCAAAGGTAGCTGAAAACTGCGTTGGCGCTGATGTTCTCGCTGAACGTGGAGTTGTCTGCATTTCAAAGGAGCAGCTAGATCATTACTTTGTGCGGAATACTCAAGAAGCTGCATTTAAGCACATTGTGTTTTATACCCACTGTGTGAGAAAAGTGGGATTTCATTCGAAGCGGGTTTTCCATTGTGAAGCAGTTTCACATTCTGAGTTTCTTCCCTATAGCTAACATGTACTTCGTGTTGTAAATGGTGCCAGAACCTTGCTTTTCAACGGTAGCTGAAAACTGCATTGGCGCTGATGTTCTCGCTGAACATGGAGTTGTCTGCATTTCAAAGGAGCAGCTAGATCATTACTTTGTGCGGAATACTCAATAAGCTGCATTTCGGCGCATTGTGTTTTTCTTCCCTATAGCTAACATGTACTTCGTTTTATAAATGGTGCCAGAAGCTTGGTTTCAAAGCTAGCTGAAAACTGCATTGCTGTTGATGTTCTCGCTGGATGTGGAGTTGTCTGCAATTCAACGGAGCAGCCAGATCATTACTTTGGGCGGAATACTCAAGAAGCTGCATTTCAGCGCATTGTGTTTTTCTTCCCTATAGATAACATGTACTTCGTGTTGTAAACGGTGCCAGAACCTTGGTTTTCAAAGGTAGCTGCAAACTGCGTAGGTGCTGATGTTCTCACTGGATGTGGAGTTGACTGCATTTCAAAGGAGCAGCTAGATCATTACTTTGTGCGGAATACTCAAGAAGCTGCATTTAAGCACATTGTGGTGTATAGATAGTGTGTGAGAAAAGTGGGATTTCGTTTTAGGCGGGTTTTACATTGTGAAGCAGTTTCACATTCTGAGTTTCTTCCCTATAGCTAACATGTACTTCGTGTTGTAAATGGTGCCAGAGCCTTGGTTTTTTAAGGTACCTGAAAACTGCGTTGGCGCTGCTGTTCTCGCTGAACGTGGAGTTGACTGCATTTCAAAGGAGCAGCTAGATCATTACGTTGTCTGTAATACTCAATAAGCTGCCTTTCAGCGCATTGTGTTTTTCTTCGCTAACGCTAACATGTACTTCGTGTTGTAAATGGTGCCAGAATCTTGCTTTTCAAAGGTAGCTGAAAACTGCGTAGGCGCTGATGTTCTCGCTGGATGTGGAGTTGTGTGCTATTCAAAGCAGCAGCTAGATCATTACTTTGTGCAGAATACTCCATAAGCTGCATTTCAGCACATTGTGTTTTTCTTCGCTAACGCTAACATGTACTTCGTGTTGTAAATGGTGCCAGAACCTTGGTTTTTGAAAGTAGCTGAAAACTGCATTGCTGTTGATGTTCTCACTGGATGTGGAGTGGGCTGCATTTCAAAGGAGTAGTTAGATCATTATTTTGTGCGGAACACTCAATAAGCTGCATTTCAGCGCATTGTGTTTTTCTTCGCTATAGCTAACATGTACTTCGTGTTGTAAATGGTGCCAGAACCTTGGTTTTCGAAACTAGCTGAAAACTGCATTGGTGTTGATGTTCTCACTGGATGTGGAGTGGGCTGCATTTCAAAGGAGTAGCTAGATCATTATTTTGTGCGGAACACTCAATAAGCTGCATTTCAGCGCATTGCTTTTTCTTCGCTATAGCTAACATGTACTTCGTGTTGTAAATGGTGCCAGAACCATGCTTTTCAAAGGTAGCTGAAAACTGCGTAGGCGCTGATGTTCTCGCTGGATGTGGAGTTGTGTGCTATTCAAAGGAGCAGCTAGATCATTACTTTGTGCAGAATACTCAATAAGTTGCATTTAAGCACATTGTGTTGTATAGATAGTGTGTGAGAAAAGTGGGATTTCGTTTTAGGCGGGTTTTCTATTGTGAAGCAGTTTCACATTCTGAGTTTCTTCCCTATAGCTAACATGTACTTCGTGTTGTAAATGGTGCCAGAACCTTGGTTTTCAAAGGTAGCTGAAAACTGCATTGGCGCTGATGTTCTCGCTGAACGTGGAGTTGACTGCATTTCAAAGGAGCAGCTAGATCATTATTTTGTGCGGAATACTCAAGAAGCTGCATTTCAGCACATTGTGTTTAATAGCCTGCTTTGGCGGTGCAGTTCTTGCTGTACGTGGAGTTGTCTGCATTTCAAAGGAGCAGCTAGATCATTACTTTGAGCGGAATACTCAAGAAGCTGCATTTCAGCACATTGTGATTTATAGATAGTGTGTGAGAAAAGTTGGGATTTCGTTTTAAGCGGGTTTTCCATTGTGAAGCAGTTTCACATTCTGAGTTTCTTCCCTATAGCTAACATGTACTTCGTGTTTTAAATGGTGCCAGAGCCTTGGTTTTCAAAGGTAGCTGAAAACTGCGTTGGCGCTGATGTTCTCGCTGAACGTGGAGTTGTCTGCATTTCAAAGGAGCAGCTAGATCATTACTTTGTGCGGAATACTCAATAAGCTGCATTTATGCACATTATGTTTTTCTTCGCTATAGCTAACATGTACTTCGTGTTGTAAATGGAGCCAGAACCTTGCTTTTCAAAGGTAGCTGAAAACTGCGTAGGCGGTGATGTTCTCAATGAACATGGAGTTGACTGTATTTCAAAGGAGCAGCTAGATCATTACTTTGTGCGGAATACTCAAGAAGCTGCATTTAAGCACATTGTGTTTTATACCCACTGTGTGAGAAAAGTGGGATTTCATTCGAAGCGGGTTTTCCATTGTGAAGCAGTTTCACATTCTGAGTTTCTTCCCTATAGCTAACATGTACTTCGTGTTGTAAATGGTGCCAGAACCTTGCTTTTCAACGATAGCTGAAAACTGCATTGGCGCTGATGTTCTCGCTGAACATGGAGTTGTCTGCATTTCAAAGGAGCAGCTAGATCATTACTTTGTGCGGAATACTCAATAAGCTGCATTTCGGCGCATTGTGTTTTTCTTCCCTATAGCTAACATGTACTTCGTTTTATAAATGGTGCCAGAAGCTTGGTTTCAAAGCTAGCTGAAAACTGCATTGCTGTTGATGTTCTCGCTGGATGTGGAGTTGTCTGCAATTCAACGGAGCAGCCAGATCATTACTTTGTGCGGAATACTCAAGAAGCTGCATTTCAGCGCATTGTGTTTTTCTTCCCTATAGATAACATGTACTTCGTGTTGTAAACGGTGCCAGAACCTTGGTTTTCAAAGGTAGCTGCAAACTGCGTAGGTGCTGATGTTCTCACTGGATGTGGAGTTGACTGCATTTCAAAGGAGCAGCTAGATCATTACTTTGTGCGGAATACTCAAGAAGCTGCATTTAAGCACATTGTGGTGTATAGATAGTGTGTGAGAAAAGTGGGATTTCGTTTTAGGCGGGTTTTACATTGTGAAGCAGTTTCACATTCTGAGTTTCTTCCCTATAGCTAACATGTACTTCGTGTTGTAAATGGTGCCAGAGCCTTGGTTTTTTAAGGTACCTGAAAACTGCGTTGGCGCTGCTGTTCTCGCTGAACGTGGAGTTGACTGCGTAGGCGCTGGATGTGGAGTTGTGTGCTATTCAAAGGAGCAGCTAGATCATTACTTTGTGCAGAATACTCCATAAGCTGCATTTCAGCACATTGTGTTTTTCTTCGCTAACGCTAACATGTACTTCGTGTTGTAAATGGTGCCAGAACCTTGGTTTTTGAAAGTAGCTGAAAACTGCATTGCTGTTGATGTTCTCACTGGATGTGGAGTGGGCTGCATTTCAAAGGAGTAGTTAGATCATTATTTTGTGCGGAACACTCAATAAGCTGCATTTCAGCGCATTGTGTTTTTCTTCGCTATAGCTAACATGTACTTCGTGTTGTAAATGGTGCCAGAACCTTGGTTTTCGAAACTAGCTGAAAACTGCATTGGTGTTGCTGTTCTCACTGGATGTGGAGTGGGCTGCATTTCAAAGGAGTAGCTAGATCATTATTTTGTGCGGAACACTCAATAAGCTGCATTTAAGCGCATTGCTTTTTCTTCGCTATAGCTAACATGTACTTCGTGTTGTAAATGGTGCCAGAACCATGCTTTTCAAAGGTAGCTGAAAACTGCGTAGGCGCTGATGTTCTCGCTGGATGTGGAGTTGTGTGCTATTCAAAGGAGCAGCTAGATCATTACTTTGTGCAGAATACTCAATAAGTTGCATTTAAGCACATTGTGTTGTATAGATAGTGTGTGAGAAAAGTGGGATTTCGTTTTAGGCGGGTTTTCTATTGTGAAGCAGTTTCACATTCTGAGTTTCTTCCCTATAGCTAACATGTACTTCGTGTTGTAAATGGTGCCAGAACCTTGGTTTTCAAAGGTAGCTGAAAACTGCGTTGGCGCTGATGTTCTCGCTGAACGTGGAGTTGTCTGCATTTCAAAGGAGCAGCTAGATCATTACTTTGAGCGGAATACTCAAGAAGCTGCATTTCAGCACATTGTGTTTTATAGCCACTGTGTGAGAAAAGTGGGATTTCGTTCGAAGCGGGTTTTCCATTGTGAAGCAGTTTCACATTCTGAGTTTCTTGCCTATAGCTAACATATACTTCGTGTTGTAAATGGTGCCAGAGCCTTGGTTTTCAAAGGTAGCTGCAAACTGCGTTGGCTCTGCTGTTCTCACTGAACGTGGAGTTGTCTGCATTTCAAAGGAGCAGCTAGATCATTACGTTGTCTGTAATACTCAATAAGCTGCCTTTCAGCGCATTGTGTTTTTCTTCGCTAACGCTAACATGTACTTCGTGTTGTAAATGGTGCCAGAATCTTGCTTTTCAAAGGTAGCTGAAAACTGCGTAGGCGCTGATGTTCTCGCTGGATGTGGAGTTGTGTGCTATTCAAAGGAGCAGCTAGATCATTACTTTGTGCAGAATACTCCATAAGCTGCATTTCAGCACATTGTGTTTTTCTTCGCTAACGCTAACATGTACTTCGTGTTGTAAATGGTGCCAGAACCTTGGTTTTTGAAAGTAGCTGAAAACTGCATTGCTGTTGATGTTCTCACTGGATGTGGAGTGGGCTGCATTTCAAAGGAGTAGTTAGATCATTATTTTGTGCGGAACACTCAATAAGCTGCATTTCAGCGCATTGTGTTTTTCTTCGCTATAGCTAACATGTACTTCGTGTTGTAAATGGTGCCAGAACCTTGGTTTTCGTAACTAGCTGAAAACTGCATTGGTGTTGATGTTCTCACTGGATGTGGAGTGGGCTGCATTTCAAAGGAGTAGCTAGATCATTATTTTGTGCGGAACACTCAATAAGCTGCATTTCAGCGCATTGGTTTTTCTTCGCTATAGCTAACATGTACTTCGTGTTGTAAATGGTGCCAGAATCTTGCTTTTCAAAGGTAGCTGAAAACTGCGTAGGCGCTGATGTTCTCGCTGGATGTGGAGTTGTGTGCTATTCAAAGGAGCAGCTAGATCATTACTTTGTGCGGAATACTCAATAAGTTGCATTTAAGCACATTGTGGTGTATAGATAGTGTGTGAGAAAAGTGGGATTTCGTTTTAGGCGGGTTTTCTATTGTGAAGCAGTTTCACATTCTGAGTTTCTTCCCTACAGCTAACATGTACTTCGTGTTGTAAATGGTGCCAGAACCTTGGTTTTCAAAGGTAGCTGAAAACTGCGTTGGCGCTGATGTTCTCGCTGAACGTGGAGTTGTCTGCATTTCAAAGGAGCAGCTAGATCATTACGTTGTCTGTAATACTCAATAAGCTGCCTTTCAGCGCATTGTTTTTCTTCCCTAACGCTAACATGTACTTCGTGTTGTAAATGGTGCCAGAACCATGCTTTTCAAAGGTAGCTGAAAACTGCGTAGGCGCTGATGTTCTCGCTGGATGTGGAGTGGGCTGCAATACAAATGAGCAGCTAGATCATTACTTTGTGCGGAATACTCGAGAAGCTGCATTTCAGCACATTTGTTTTATAGCCTGCTTTGGCGGTGCAGTTCTTGCTGTACGTGGAGTAGTCTGCATTTCAAAGGAGCAGCTAGATCATTACTTTGAGCGGAATACTCAAGAAGCTGCATTTCAGCATATTGTGTTTTATAGCCACTGTGTGAGAAAAGTGGGATTTCGTTCGACACGGGTTTTCCATTGTGAAGCAGTTTCACATTCTGAGTTTCTTGCCTATGTCTAACACGTACTTCGTGTTGTAATTGGTGCTGGAACCTTGGTTTTCAAAGGTAGCTGAAAACTGCATTGGTGTTGTTATCGCTTGATGAGGTGTTGTCTGCATTTCAAAGGATTAGCAAGTTTATTATTTTGTGCGGAATACACAATAAGCTGCATTTCAGCGCATTGTGTTGTATAGATAGTGTGTGAGAAATATGGGATTTCGTTCGAAGCGGGTTTTCTATTGTGAAGCAGTTTCACATTCTGAGTTTCTTCCCTATAGCTTACATGTACTTCGTGTTGTAAATGGTGCCAGAAGCTTGGTTTCAAAGCTAGCGGAAAACTGCATTGGTGCTGATGTTCTCGCTGGATGTGGTGCTGTCTGCATTTCAAAGGAGCAGCTAGATCATTATTTTGTGCGGAATACTCAAGAAGCTGCATTTCAGCACATTGTGTTTAATAGCCTGCTTTGGCGGTGCAGTTCTTGCTGTACGTGGAGTTGTCTGCATTTCAAAGGAGCAGCTAGATCATTACTTTGAGCGGAATACTCAAGAAGCTGCATTTCAGCACATTGTGATTTATAGATAGTGTGTGAGAAAAGTTGGGATTTCGTTTTAAGCGGGTTTTCCATTGTGAAGCAGTTTCACATTCTGAGTTTCTTCCCTATAGCTAACATGTACTTCGTGTTTTAAATGGTGCCAGAGCCTTGGTTTTCAAAGGTAGCTGAAAACTGCGTTGGCGCTGATGTTCTCGCTGAACGTGGAGTTGTCTGCATTTCAAAGGAGCAGCTAGATCATTACTTTGTGCGGAATACTCAAGAAGCTGCATTTAAGCACATTGTGTTTTATACCCACTGTGTGAGAAAAGTGGGATTTCATTCGAAGCGGGTTTTCCATTGTGAAGCAGTTTCACATTCTGAGTTTCTTCCCTATAGCTAACATGTACTTCGTGTTGTAAATGGTGCCAGAACCTTGCTTTTCAACGATAGCTGAAAACTGCATTGGCGCTGATGTTCTCGCTGAACATGGAGTTGTCTGCATTTCAAAGGAGCAGCTAGATCATTACTTTGTGCGGAATACTCAATAAGCTGCATTTCGGCGCATTGTGTTTTTCTTCCCTATAGCTAACATGTACTTCGTTTTATAAATGGTGCCAGAAGCTTGGTTTCAAAGCTAGCTGAAAACTGCATTGCTGTTGATGTTCTCGCTGGATGTGGAGTTGTCTGCAATTCAACGGAGCAGCCAGATCATTACTTTGGGCGGAATACTCAAGAAGCTGCATTTCAGCGCATTGTGTTTTTCTTCCCTATAGATAACATGTACTTCGTGTTGTAAACGGTGCCAGAACCTTGGTTTTCAAAGGTAGCTGCAAACTGCGTAGGTGCTGATGTTCTCACTGGATGTGGAGTTGACTGCATTTCAAAGGAGCAGCTAGATCATTACTTTGTGCGGAATACTCAAGAAGCTGCATTTAAGCACATTGTGGTGTATAGATAGTGTGTGAGAAAAGTGGGATTTCGTTTTAGGCGGGTTTTCCATTGTGAAGCAGTTTCACATTCTGAGTTTCTTCCTATAGCTAACATGTACTTCGTGTTGTAAATGGTGCCAGAGCCTTGGTTTTTTAAGGTACCTGAAAACTGCGTTGGCGCTGCTGTTCTCGCTGAACGTGGAGTTGACTGCATTTCAAAGGAGCAGCTAGATCATTACGTTGTCTGTAATACTCAATAAGCTGCCTTTCAGCGCATTGTGTTTTTCTTCGCTAACGCTAACATGTACTCGTGTTGTAAATGGTGCCAGAATCTTGCTTTTCAAAGGTAGCTGAAAACTGCGTAGGCGCTGATGTTCTCGCTGGATGTGGAGTTGTGTGCTATTCAAAGGAGCAGCTAGATCATTACTTTGTGCAGAATACTCCATAAGCTGCATTTCAGCACATTGTGTTTTTCTTCGCTAACGCTAACATGTACTTCGTGTTGTAAATGGTGCCAGAACCTTGGTTTTTGAAAGTAGCTGAAAACTGCATTGCTGTTGATGTTCTCACTGGATGTGGAGTGGGCTGCATTTCAAAGGAGTAGTTAGATCATTATTTTGTGCGGAACACTCAATAAGCTGCATTTCAGCGCATTGTGTTTTTCTTCGCTATAGCTAACATGTACTTCGTGTTGTAAATGGTGCCAGAACCTTGGTTTTCGTAACTAGCTGAAAACTGCATTGGTGTTGCTGTTCTCACTGGATGTGGAGTGGGCTGCATTTCAAAGGAGTAGCTAGATCATTATTTTGTGCGGAACACTCAATAAGCTGCATTTAAGCGCATTGCTTTTTCTTCGCTATAGCTAACATGTACTTCGTGTTGTAAATGGTGCCAGAACCATGCTTTTCAAAGGTAGCTGAAAACTGCGTAGGCGCTGATGTTCTCGCTGGATGTGGAGTTGTGTGCTATTCAAAGGAGCAGCTAGATCATTACTTTGTGCAGAATACTCAATAAGTTGCATTTAAGCACATTGTGTTGTATAGATAGTGTGTGAGAAAAGTGGGATTTCGTTTTAGGCGGGTTTTCTATTGTGAAGCAGTTTCACATTCTGAGTTTCTTCCCTATAGCTAACATGTACTTCGTGTTGTAAATGGTGCCAGAACCTTGGTTTTCAAAGGTAGCTGAAAACTGCATTGGCGCTGATGTTCTCGCTGAACGTGGAGTTGTCTGCATTTCAAAGGAGCAGCTAGATCATTACGTTGTCTGTAATACTCAATAAGCTGCCTTTCAGCGCATTGTTTTTCTTCCCTAACGCTAACATGTACTTCGTGTTGTAAATGGTGCCAGAACCATGCTTTTCAAAGGTAGCTGAAAACTGCGTAGGCGCTGATGTTCTCGCTGGATGTGGAGTGGGCTGCAATACAAATGAGCAGCTAGATCATTACTTTGTGCGGAATACTCGAGAAGCTGCATTTCAGCACATTTGTTTTATAGCCTGCTTTGGCGGTGCAGTTCTTGCTGTACGTGGAGTAGTCTGCATTTCAAAGGAGCAGCTAGATCATTACTTTGAGCGGAATACTCAAGAAGCTGCATTTCAGCATATTGTGTTTTATAGCCACTGTGTGAGAAAAGTGGGATTTCGTTCGACACGGGTTTTCCATTGTGAAGCAGTTTCACATTCTGAGTTTCTTGCCTATGTCTAACACGTACTTCGTGTTGTAATTGGTGCTGGAACCTTGGTTTTCAAAGGTAGCTGAAAACTGCATTGGTGTTGTTATCGCTTGATGAGGTGTTGTCTGCATTTCAAAGGATTAGCAAGTTTATTATTTTGTGCGGAATACACAATAAGCTGCATTTCAGCGCATTGTGTTGTATAGATAGTGTGTGAGAAATATGGGATTTCGTTCGAAGCGGGTTTTCTATTGTGAAGCAGTTTCACATTCTGAGTTTCTTCCCTATAGCTTACATGTACTTCGTGTTGTAAATGGTGCCAGAAGCTTGGTTTCAAAGCTAGCGGAAAACTGCATTGGTGCTGATGTTCTCGCTGGATGTGGTGCTGTCTGCAATTCAAAGGAGCAGCTAGATCATTACTTTGTGCGGAATACTCAATAAGCTGCATTTAAGCACATTGTGTTTTTCTTCGCTATAGCTAACATGTACTTCGTGTTGTAAATGGTGCCAGAACCTTGCTTTTCAAAGGTAGCTGAAAACTGCATTGGCGCTGATGTTCTCGCTGAACGTGGAGTTGACTGCATTTCAAAGGAGCAGCTAGATCATTATTTTGTGCGGAATACTAGAGAAGCTGCATTTCAGCACATTGTGTTTAATAGCCTGCTTTGGCGGTGCAGTTCTTGCTGTACGTGGAGTTGTCTGCATTTCAAAGGAGCAGCTAGATCATTACTTTGAGCGGAATACTCAAGAAGCTGCATTTCAGCACATTGTGATTTATAGATAGTGTGTGAGAAAAGTTGGGATTTCGTTTTAAGCGGGTTTTCCATTGTGAAGCAGTTTCACATTCTGAGTTTCTTCCCTATAGCTAACATGTACTTCGTGTTTTAAATGGTGCCAGAGCCTTGGTTTTCAAAGGTAGCTGAAAACTGCGTTGGCGCTGATGTTCTCGCTGAACGTGGAGTTGTCTGCATTTCAAAGGAGCAGCTAGATCATTACTTTGTGCGGAATACTCAAGAAGCTGCATTTAAGCACATTGTGTTTTATACCCACTGTGTGAGAAAAGTGGGATTTCATTCGAAGCGGGTTTTCCATTGTGAAGCAGTTTCACATTCTGAGTTTCTTCCCTATAGCTAACATGTACTTCGTGTTGTAAATGGTGCCAGAACCTTGCTTTTCAACGATAGCTGAAAACTGCATTGGCGCTGATGTTCTCGCTGAACATGGAGTTGTCTGCATTTCAAAGGAGCAGCTAGATCATTACTTTGTGCGGAATACTCAATAAGCTGCATTTCGGCGCATTGTGTTTTTCTTCCCTATAGCTAACATGTACTTCGTTTTATAAATGGTGCCAGAAGCTTGGTTTCAAAGCTAGCTGAAAACTGCATTGCTGTTGATGTTCTCGCTGGATGTGGAGTTGTCTGCAATTCAACGGAGCAGCCAGATCATTACTTTGGGCGGAATACTCAAGAAGCTGCATTTCAGCGCATTGTGTTTTTCTTCCCTATAGATAACATGTACTTCGTGTTGTAAACGGTGCCAGAACCTTGGTTTTCAAAGGTAGCTGCAAACTGCGTAGGTGCTGATGTTCTCACTGGATGTGGAGTTGACTGCATTTCAAAGGAGCAGCTAGATCATTACTTTGTGCGGAATACTCAAGAAGCTGCATTTAAGCACATTGTGGTGTATAGATAGTGTGTGAGAAAAGTGGGATTTCGTTTTAGGCGGGTTTTACATTGTGAAGCAGTTTCACATTCTGAGTTTCTTCCCTATAGCTAACATGTACTTCGTGTTGTAAATGGTGCCAGAGCCTTGGTTTTTTAAGGTACCTGAAAACTGCGTTGGCGCTGCTGTTCTCGCTGAACGTGGAGTTGACTGCATTTCAAAGGAGCAGCTAGATCATTACGTTGTCTGTAATACTCAATAAGCTGCCTTTCAGCGCATTGTGTTTTTCTTCGCTAACGCTAACATGTACTCGTGTTGTAAATGGTGCCAGAATCTTGCTTTTCAAAGGTAGCTGAAAACTGCGTAGGCGCTGATGTTCTCGCTGGATGTGGAGTTGTGTGCTATTCAAAGGAGCAGCTAGATCATTACTTTGTGCAGAATACTCCATAAGCTGCATTTCAGCACATTGTGTTTTTCTTCGCTAACGCTAACATGTACTTCGTGTTGTAAATGGTGCCAGAACCTTGGTTTTTGAAAGTAGCTGAAAACTGCATTGCTGTTGATGTTCTCACTGGATGTGGAGTGGGCTGCATTTCAAAGGAGTAGTTAGATCATTATTTTGTGCGGAACACTCAATAAGCTGCATTTCAGCGCATTGTGTTTTTCTTCGCTATAGCTAACATGTACTTCGTGTTGTAAATGGTGCCAGAACCTTGGTTTTCGAAACTAGCTGAAAACTGCATTGGTGTTGCTGTTCTCACTGGATGTGGAGTGGGCTGCATTTCAAAGGAGTAGCTAGATCATTATTTTGTGCGGAACACTCAATAAGCTGCATTTAAGCGCATTGCTTTTTCTTCGCTATAGCTAACATGTACTTCGTGTTGTAAATGGTGCCAGAACCATGCTTTTCAAAGGTAGCTGAAAACTGCGTAGGCGCTGATGTTCTCGCTGGATGTGGAGTTGTGTGCTATTCAAAGGAGCAGCTAGATCATTACTTTGTGCAGAATACTCAATAAGTTGCATTTAAGCACATTGTGTTGTATAGATAGTGTGTGAGAAAAGTGGGATTTCGTTTTAGGCGGGTTTTCTATTGTGAAGCAGTTTCACATTCTGAGTTTCTTCCCTATAGCTAACATGTACTTCGTGTTGTAAATGGTGCCAGAACCTTGGTTTTCAAAGGTAGCTGAAAACTGCGTTGGCGCTGATGTTCTCGCTGAACGTGGAGTTGTCTGCATTTCAAAGGAGCAGCTAGATCATTACTTTGAGCGGAATACTCAAGAAGCTGCATTTCAGCACATTGTGTTTTATAGCCACTGTGTGAGAAAAGTGGGATTTCGTTCGAAGCGGGTTTTCCATTGTGAAGCAGTTTCACATTCTGAGTTTCTTGCCTATAGCTAACATATACTTCGTGTTGTAAATGGTGCCAGAGCCTTGGTTTTCAAAGGTAGCTGCAAACTGCGTTGGCTCTGCTGTTCTCACTGAACGTGGAGTTGTCTGCATTTCAAAGGAGCAGCTAGATCATTACGTTGTCTGTAATACTCAATAAGCTGCCTTTCAGCGCATTGTGTTTTTCTTCGCTAACGCTAACATGTACTCGTGTTGTAAATGGTGCCAGAATCTTGCTTTTCAAAGGTAGCTGAAAACTGCGTAGGCGCTGATGTTCTCGCTGGATGTGGAGTTGTGTGCTATTCAAAGGAGCAGCTAGATCATTACTTTGTGCAGAATACTCCATAAGCTGCATTTCAGCACATTGTGTTTTTCTTCGCTAACGCTAACATGTACTTCGTGTTGTAAATGGTGCCAGAACCTTGGTTTTTGAAAGTAGCTGAAAACTGCATTGCTGTTGATGTTCTCACTGGATGTGGAGTGGGCTGCATTTCAAAGGAGTAGTTAGATCATTATTTTGTGCGGAACACTCAATAAGCTGCATTTCAGCGCATTGTGTTTTTCTTCGCTATAGCTAACATGTACTTCGTGTTGTAAATGGTGCCAGAACCTTGGTTTTCGAAACTAGCTGAAAACTGCATTGGTGTTGCTGTTCTCACTGGATGTGGAGTGGGCTGCATTTCAAAGGAGTAGCTAGATCATTATTTTGTGCGGAACACTCAATAAGCTGCATTTAAGCGCATTGCTTTTTCTTCGCTATAGCTAACATGTACTTCGTGTTGTAAATGGTGCCAGAACCATGCTTTTCAAAGGTAGCTGAAAACTGCGTAGGCGCTGATGTTCTCGCTGGATGTGGAGTTGTGTGCTATTCAAAGGAGCAGCTAGATCATTACTTTGTGCAGAATACTCAATAAGTTGCATTTAAGCACATTGTGTTGTATAGATAGTGTGTGAGAAAAGTGGGATTTCGTTTTAGGCGGGTTTTCTATTGTGAAGCAGTTTCACATTCTGAGTTTCTTCCCTATAGCTAACATGTACTTCGTGTTGTAAATGGTGCCAGAACCTTGGTTTTCAAAGGTAGCTGAAAACTGCGTTGGCGCTGATGTTCTCGCTGAACGTGGAGTTGTCTGCATTTCAAAGGAGCAGCTAGATCATTACTTTGAGCGGAATACTCAAGAAGCTGCATTTCAGCACATTGTGTTTTATAGCCACTGTGTGAGAAAAGTGGGATTTCGTTCGAAGCGGGTTTTCCATTGTGAAGCAGTTTCACATTCTGAGTTTCTTGCCTATAGCTAACATATACTTCGTGTTGTAAATGGTGCCAGAGCCTTGGTTTTCAAAGGTAGCTGCAAACTGCGTTGGCTCTGCTGTTCTCACTGAACGTGGAGTTGTCTGCATTTCAAAGGAGCAGCTAGATCATTACGTTGTCTGTAATACTCAATAAGCTGCCTTTCAGCGCATTGTGTTTTTCTTCGCTAACGCTAACATGTACTTCGTGTTGTAAATGGTGCCAGAATCTTGCTTTTCAAAGGTAGCTGAAAACTGCGTAGGCGCTGATGTTCTCGCTGGATGTGGAGTTGTGTGCTATTCAAAGGAGCAGCTAGATCATTACTTTGTGCAGAATACTCCATAAGCTGCATTTCAGCACATTGTGTTTTTCTTCGCTAACGCTAACATGTACTTCGTGTTGTAAATGGTGCCAGAACCTTGGTTTTTGAAAGTAGCTGAAAACTGCATTGCTGTTGATGTTCTCACTGGATGTGGAGTGGGCTGCATTTCAAAGGAGTAGTTAGATCATTATTTTGTGCGGAACACTCAATAAGCTGCATTTCAGCGCATTGTGTTTTTCTTCGCTATAGCTAACATGTACTTCGTGTTGTAAATGGTGCCAGAACCTTGGTTTTCGTAACTAGCTGAAAACTGCATTGGTGTTGATGTTCTCACTGGATGTGGAGTGGGCTGCATTTCAAAGGAGTAGCTAGATCATTATTTTGTGCGGAACACTCAATAAGCTGCATTTCAGCGCATTGGTTTTTCTTCGCTATAGCTAACATGTACTTCGTGTTGTAAATGGTGCCAGAATCTTGCTTTTCAAAGGTAGCTGAAAACTGCGTAGGCGCTGATGTTCTCGCTGGATGTGGAGTTGTGTGCTATTCAAAGGAGCAGCTAGATCATTACTTTGTGCGGAATACTCAATAAGTTGCATTTAAGCACATTGTGGTGTATAGATAGTGTGTGAGAAAAGTGGGATTTCGTTTTAGGCGGGTTTTCTATTGTGAAGCAGTTTCACATTCTGAGTTTCTTCCCTACAGCTAACATGTACTTCGTGTTGTAAATGGTGCCAGAACCTTGGTTTTCAAAGGTAGCTGAAAACTGCGTTGGCGCTGATGTTCTCGCTGAACGTGGAGTTGTCTGCATTTCAAAGGAGCAGCTAGATCATTACGTTGTCTGTAATACTCAATAAGCTGCCTTTCAGCGCATTGTTTTTCTTCCCTAACGCTAACATGTACTTCGTGTTGTAAATGGTGCCAGAACCATGCTTTTCAAAGGTAGCTGAAAACTGCGTATGCGCTGATGTTCTCGCTGGATGTGGAGTGGGCTGCAATACAAATGAGCAGCTAGATCATTACTTTGTGCGGAATACTCGAGAAGCTGCATTTCAGCACATTTGTTTTATAGCCTGCTTTGGCGGTGCAGTTCTTGCTGTACGTGGAGTAGTCTGCATTTCAAAGGAGCAGCTAGATCATTACTTTGAGCGGAATACTCAAGAAGCTGCATTTCAGCATATTGTGTTTTATAGCCACTGTGTGAGAAAAGTGGGATTTCGTTCGACACGGGTTTTCCATTGTGAAGCAGTTTCACATTCTGAGTTTCTTGCCTATGTCTAACACGTACTTCGTGTTGTAATTGGTGCTGGAACCTTGGTTTTCAAAGGTAGCTGAAAACTGCATTGGTGTTGTTATCGCTTGATGAGGTGTTGTCTGCATTTCAAAGGATTAGCAAGTTTATTATTTTGTGCGGAATACACAATAAGCTGCATTTCAGCGCATTGTGTTGTATAGATAGTGTGTGAGAAATATGGGATTTCGTTCGAAGCGGGTTTTCTATTGTGAAGCAGTTTCACATTCTGAGTTTCTTCCCTATAGCTTACATGTACTTCGTGTTGTAAATGGTGCCAGAAGCTTGGTTTCAAAGCTAGCGGAAAACTGCATTGGTGCTGATGTTCTCGCTGGATGTGGTGCTGTCTGCAATTCAAAGGAGCAGCTAGATCATTACTTTGTGCGGAATACTCAATAAGCTGCATTTAAGCACATTGTGTTTTTCTTCGCTATAGCTAACATGTACTTCGTGTTGTAAATGGTGCCAGAACCTTGCTTTTCAAAGGTAGCTGAAAACTGCATTGGCGCTGATGTTCTCGCTGAACGTGGAGTTGACTGCATTTCAAAGGAGCAGCTAGATCATTATTTTGTGCGGAATACTAGAGAAGCTGCATTTCAGCACATTGTGTTTAATAGCCTGCTTTGGCGGTGCAGTTCTTGCTGTACGTGGAGTTGTCTGCATTTCAAAGGAGCAGCTAGATCATTACTTTGAGCGGAATACTCAAGAAGCTGCATTTCAGCACATTGTGATTTATAGATAGTGTGTGAGAAAAGTTGGGATTTCGTTTTAAGCGGGTTTTCCATTGTGAAGCAGTTTCACATTCTGAGTTTCTTCCCTATAGCTAACATGTACTTCGTGTTTTAAATGGTGCCAGAGCCTTGGTTTTCAAAGGTAGCTGAAAACTGCGTTGGCGCTGATGTTCTCGCTGAACGTGGAGTTGTCTGCATTTCAAAGGAGCAGCTAGATCATTACTTTGTGCGGAATACTCAAGAAGCTGCATTTAAGCACATTATGTTTTTCTTCGCTATAGCTAACATGTACTTCGTGTTGTAAATGGAGCCAGAACCTTGCTTTTCAAAGGTAGCTGAAAACTGCGTAGGCGGTGATGTTCTCAATGAACATGGAGTTGACTGTATTTCAAAGGAGCAGCTAGATCATTACTTTGTGCGGAATACTCAAGAAGCTGCATTTAAGCACATTGTGTTTTATACCCACTGTGTGAGAAAAGTGGGATTTCATTCGAAGCGGGTTTTCCATTGTGAAGCAGTTTCACATTCTGAGTTTCTTCCCTATAGCTAACATGTACTTCGTGTTGTAAATGGTGCCAGAACCATGCTTTTCAAAGGTAGCTGAAAACTGCGTAGGCGCTGATGTTCTCGCTGGATGTGGAGTTGTGTGCTATTCAAAGGAGCAGCTAGATCATTACTTTGTGCAGAATACTCAATAAGTTGCATTTAAGCACATTGTGTTGTATAGATAGTGTGTGAGAAAAGTGGGATTTCGTTTTAGGCGGGTTTTCTATTGTGAAGCAGTTTCACATTCTGAGTTTCTTCCCTATAGCTAACATGTACTTCGTGTTGTAAATGGTGCCAGAACCTTGGTTTTCAAAGGTAGCTGAAAACTGCATTGGCGCTGATGTTCTCGCTGAACGTGGAGTTGACTGCATTTCAAGGAGCAGCTAGATCATTATTTTGTGCGGAATACTCAAGAAGCTGCATTTCAGCACATTGTGTTTAATAGCCTGCTTTGGCGGTGCAGTTCTTGCTGAACGTGGAGTTGTCTGCATTTCAAAGGAGCAGCTAGATCATTACTTTGAGCGGAATACTCAAGAAGCTGCATTTCAGCACATTGTGATTTATAGATAGTGTGTGAGAAAAGTTGGGATTTCGTTTTAAGCGGGTTTTCCATTGTGAAGCAGTTTCACATTCTGAGTTTCTTCCCTATAGCTAACATGTACTTCGTGTTTTAAATGGTGCCAGAGCCTTGGTTTTCAAAGGTAGCTGAAAACTGCGTTGGCGCTGATGTTCTCGCTGAACGTGGAGTTGTCTGCATTTCAAAGGAGCAGCTAGATCATTACTTTGTGCGGAATACTCAATAAGCTGCATTTATGCACATTATGTTTTTCTTCGCTATAGCTAACATGTACTTCGTGTTGTAAATGGAGCCAGAACCTTGCTTTTCAAAGGTAGCTGAAAACTGCGTAGGCGGTGATGTTCTCAATGAACATGGAGTTGACTGTATTTCAAAGGAGCAGCTAGATCATTACTTTGTGCGGAATACTCAAGAAGCTGCATTTAAGCACATTGTGTTTTATACCCACTGTGTGAGAAAAGTGGGATTTCATTCGAAGCGGGTTTTCCATTGTGAAGCAGTTTCACATTCTGAGTTTCTTCCCTATAGCTAACATGTACTTCGTGTTGTAAATGGTGCCAGAACCTTGCTTTTCAACGATAGCTGAAAACTGCATTGGCGCTGATGTTCTCGCTGAACATGGAGTTGTCTGCATTTCAAAGGAGCAGCTAGATCATTACTTTGTGCGGAATACTCAATAAGCTGCATTTCGGCGCATTGTGTTTTTCTTCCCTATAGCTAACATGTACTTCGTTTTATAAATGGTGCCAGAAGCTTGGTTTCAAAGCTAGCTGAAAACTGCATTGCTGTTGATGTTCTCGCTGGATGTGGAGTTGTCTGCAATTCAACGGAGCAGCCAGATCATTACTTTGTGCGGAATACTCAAGAAGCTGCATTTCAGCGCATTGTGTTTTTCTTCCCTATAGATAACATGTACTTCGTGTTGTAAACGGTGCCAGAACCTTGGTTTTCAAAGGTAGCTGCAAACTGCGTAGGTGCTGATGTTCTCACTGGATGTGGAGTTGACTGCATTTCAAAGGAGCAGCTAGATCATTACTTTGTGCGGAATACTCAAGAAGCTGCATTTAAGCACATTGTGGTGTATAGATAGTGTGTGAGAAAAGTGGGATTTCGTTTTAGGCGGGTTTTACATTGTGAAGCAGTTTCACATTCTGAGTTTCTTCCCTATAGCTAACATGTACTTCGTGTTGTAAATGGTGCCAGAGCCTTGGTTTTTTAAGGTACCTGAAAACTGCGTTGGCGCTGCTGTTCTCGCTGAACGTGGAGTTGACTGCGTAGGCGCTGGATGTGGAGTTGTGTGCTATTCAAAGGAGCAGCTAGATCATTACTTTGTGCAGAATACTCCATAAGCTGCATTTCAGCACATTGTGTTTTTCTTCGCTAACGCTAACATGTACTTCGTGTTGTAAATGGTGCCAGAACCTTGGTTTTTGAAAGTAGCTGAAAACTGCATTGCTGTTGATGTTCTCACTGGATGTGGAGTGGGCTGCATTTCAAAGGAGTAGTTAGATCATTATTTTGTGCGGAACACTCAATAAGCTGCATTTCAGCGCATTGTGTTTTTCTTCGCTATAGCTAACATGTACTTCGTGTTGTAAATGGTGCCAGAACCTTGGTTTTCGAAACTAGCTGAAAACTGCATTGGTGTTGCTGTTCTCACTGGATGTGGAGTGGGCTGCATTTCAAAGGAGTAGCTAGATCATTATTTTGTGCGGAACACTCAATAAGCTGCATTTAAGCGCATTGCTTTTTCTTCGCTATAGCTAACATGTACTTCGTGTTGTAAATGGTGCCAGAACCATGCTTTTCAAAGGTAGCTGAAAACTGCGTAGGCGCTGATGTTCTCGCTGGATGTGGAGTTGTGTGCTATTCAAAGGAGCAGCTAGATCATTACTTTGTGCAGAATACTCAATAAGTTGCATTTAAGCACATTGTGTTGTATAGATAGTGTGTGAGAAAAGTGGGATTTCGTTTTAGGCGGGTTTTCTATTGTGAAGCAGTTTCACATTCTGAGTTTCTTCCCTATAGCTAACATGTACTTCGTGTTGTAAATGGTGCCAGAACCTTGGTTTTCAAAGGTAGCTGAAAACTGCGTTGGCGCTGATGTTCTCGCTGAACGTGGAGTTGTCTGCATTTCAAAGGAGCAGCTAGATCATTACTTTGAGCGGAATACTCAAGAAGCTGCATTTCAGCACATTGTGTTTTATAGATAGTGTGTGAGAAAAGTGGGATTTCGTTCGAAGCGGGTTTTCCATTGTGAAGCAGTTTCACATTCTGAGTTTCTTGCCTATAGCTAACATATACTTCGTGTTGTAAATGGTGCCAGAGCCTTGGTTTTCAAAGGTAGCTGCAAACTGCGTTGGCTCTGCTGTTCTCACTGAACGTGGAGTTGTCTGCATTTCAAAGGAGCAGCTAGATCATTACGTTGTCTGTAATACTCAATAAGCTGCCTTTCAGCGCATTGTGTTTTTCTTCGCTAACGCTAACATGTACTTCGTGTTGTAAATGGTGCCAGAATCTTGCTTTTCAAAGGTAGCTGAAAACTGCGTAGGCGCTGATGTTCTCGCTGGATGTGGAGTTGTGTGCTATTCAAAGGAGCAGCTAGATCATTACTTTGTGCAGAATACTCCATAAGCTGCATTTCAGCACATTGTGTTTTTCTTCGCTAACGCTAACATGTACTTCGTGTTGTAAATGGTGCCAGAACCTTGGTTTTTGAAAGTAGCTGAAAACTGCATTGCTGTTGATGTTCTCACTGGATGTGGAGTGGGCTGCATTTCAAAGGAGTAGTTAGATCATTATTTTGTGCGGAACACTCAATAAGCTGCATTTCAGCGCATTGTGTTTTTCTTCGCTATAGCTAACATGTACTTCGTGTTGTAAATGGTGCCAGAACCTTGGTTTTCGTAACTAGCTGAAAACTGCATTGGTGTTGATGTTCTCACTGGATGTGGAGTGGGCTGCATTTCAAAGGAGTAGCTAGATCATTATTTTGTGCGGAACACTCAATAAGCTGCATTTCAGCGCATTGGTTTTTCTTCGCTATAGCTAACATGTACTTCGTGTTGTAAATGGTGCCAGAATCTTGCTTTTCAAAGGTAGCTGAAAACTGCGTAGGCGCTGATGTTCTCGCTGGATGTGGAGTTGTGTGCTATTCAAAGGAGCAGCTAGATCATTACTTTGTGCGGAATACTCAATAAGTTGCATTTAAGCACATTGTGGTGTATAGATAGTGTGTGAGAAAAGTGGGATTTCGTTTTAGGCGGGTTTTCTATTGTGAAGCAGTTTCACATTCTGAGTTTCTTCCCTACAGCTAACATGTACTTCGTGTTGTAAATGGTGCCAGAACCTTGGTTTTCAAAGGTAGCTGAAAACTGCGTTGGCGCTGATGTTCTCGCTGAACGTGGAGTTGTCTGCATTTCAAAGGAGCAGCTAGATCATTACGTTGTCTGTAATACTCAATAAGCTGCCTTTCAGCGCATTGTGTTTTTCTTCCCTAACGCTAACATGTACTTCGTGTTGTAAATGGTGCCAGAACCATGCTTTTCAAAGGTAGCTGAAAACTGCGTAGGCGCTGATGTTCTCGCTGGATGTGGAGTGGGCTGCAATACAAATGAGCAGCTAGATCATTACTTTGTGCGGAATACTCGAGAAGCTGCATTTCAGCACATTTGTTTTATAGCCTGCTTTGGCGGTGCAGTTCTTGCTGTACGTGGAGTAGTCTGCATTTCAAAGGAGCAGCTAGATCATTACTTTGAGCGGAATACTCAAGAAGCTGCATTTCAGCATATTGTGTTTTATAGCCACTGTGTGAGAAAAGTGGGATTTCGTTCGACACGGGTTTTCCATTGTGAAGCAGTTTCACATTCTGAGTTTCTTGCCTATGTCTAACACGTACTTCGTGTTGTAATTGGTGCTGGAACCTTGGTTTTCAAAGGTAGCTGAAAACTGCATTGGTGTTGTTATCGCTTGATGAGGTGTTGTCTGCATTTCAAAGGATTAGCAAGTTTATTATTTTGTGCGGAATACACAATAAGCTGCATTTCAGCGCATTGTGTTGTATAGATAGTGTGTGAGAAATATGGGATTTCGTTCGAAGCGGGTTTTCTATTGTGAAGCAGTTTCACATTCTGAGTTTCTTCCCTATAGCTTACATGTACTTCGTGTTGTAAATGGTGCCAGAAGCTTGGTTTCAAAGCTAGCGGAAAACTGCATTGGTGCTGATGTTCTCGCTGGATGTGGTGCTGTCTGCAATTCAAAGGAGCAGCTAGATCATTACTTTGTGCGGAATACTCAATAAGCTGCATTTAAGCACATTGTGTTTTTCTTCGCTATAGCTAACATGTACTTCGTGTTGTAAATGGTGCCAGAACCTTGCTTTTCAAAGGTAGCTGAAAACTGCATTGGCGCTGATGTTCTCGCTGAACGTGGAGTTGACTGCATTTCAAAGGAGCAGCTAGATCATTATTTTGTGCGGAATACTAGAGAAGCTGCATTTCAGCACATTGTGTTTAATAGCCTGCTTTGGCGGTGCAGTTCTTGCTGTACGTGGAGTTGTCTGCATTTCAAAGGAGCAGCTAGATCATTACTTTGAGCGGAATACTCAAGAAGCTGCATTTCAGCACATTGTGATTTATAGATAGTGTGTGAGAAAAGTTGGGATTTCGTTTTAAGCGGGTTTTCCATTGTGAAGCAGTTTCACATTCTGAGTTTCTTCCCTATAGCTAACATGTACTTCGTGTTTTAAATGGTGCCAGAGCCTTGGTTTTCAAAGGTAGCTGAAAACTGCGTTGGCGCTGATGTTCTCGCTGAACGTGGAGTTGTCTGCATTTCAAAGGAGCAGCTAGATCATTACTTTGTGCGGAATACTCAAGAAGCTGCATTTAAGCACATTATGTTTTTCTTCGCTATAGCTAACATGTACTTCGTGTTGTAAATGGAGCCAGAACCTTGCTTTTCAAAGGTAGCTGAAAACTGCGTAGGCGGTGATGTTCTCAATGAACATGGAGTTGACTGTATTTCAAAGGAGCAGCTAGATCATTACTTTGTGCGGAATACTCAAGAAGCTGCATTTAAGCACATTGTGTTTTATACCCACTGTGTGAGAAAAGTGGGATTTCATTCGAAGCGGGTTTTCCATTGTGAAGCAGTTTCACATTCTGAGTTTCTTCCCTATAGCTAACATGTACTTCGTGTTGTAAATGGTGCCAGAACCTTGCTTTTCAACGATAGCTGAAAACTGCATTGGCGCTGATGTTCTCGCTGAACATGGAGTTGTCTGCATTTCAAAGGAGCAGCTAGATCATTACTTTGTGCGGAATACTCAATAAGCTGCATTTCGGCGCATTGTGTTTTTCTTCCCTATAGCTAACATGTACTTCGTTTTATAAATGGTGCCAGAAGCTTGGTTTCAAAGCTAGCTGAAAACTGCATTGCTGTTGATGTTCTCGCTGGATGTGGAGTTGTCTGCAATTCAACGGAGCAGCCAGATCATTACTTTGGGCGGAATACTCAAGAAGCTGCATTTCAGCGCATTGTGTTTTTCTTCCCTATAACTAACATGTACTTCGTGTTGTAAACGGTGCCAGAACCTTGGTTTTCAAAGGTAGCTGCAAACTGCGTAGGTGCTGATGTTCTCACTGGATGTGGAGTTGACTGCATTTCAAAGGAGCAGCTAGATCATTACTTTGTGCGGAATACTCAAGAAGCTGCATTTAAGCACATTGTGGTGTATAGATAGTGTGTGAGAAAAGTGGGATTTCGTTTTAGGCGGGTTTTACATTGTGAAGCAGTTTCACATTCTGAGTTTCTTCCCTATAGCTAACATGTACTTCGTGTTGTAAATGGTGCCAGAGCCTTGGTTTTTTAAGGTACCTGAAAACTGCGTTGGCGCTGCTGTTCTCGCTGAACGTGGAGTTGACTGCATTTCAAAGGAGCAGCTAGATCATTACGTTGTCTGTAATACTCAATAAGCTGCCTTTCAGCGCATTGTGTTTTTCTTCGCTAACGCTAACATGTACTCGTGTTGTAAATGGTGCCAGAATCTTGCTTTTCAAAGGTAGCTGAAAACTGCGTAGGCGCTGATGTTCTCGCTGGATGTGGAGTTGTGTGCTATTCAAAGGAGCAGCTAGATCATTACTTTGTGCAGAATACTCCATAAGCTGCATTTCAGCACATTGTGTTTTTCTTCGCTAACGCTAACATGTACTTCGTGTTGTAAATGGTGCCAGAACCTTGGTTTTTGAAAGTAGCTGAAAACTGCATTGCTGTTGATGTTCTCACTGGATGTGGAGTGGGCTGCATTTCAAAGGAGTAGTTAGATCATTATTTTGTGCGGAACACTCAATAAGCTGCATTTCAGCGCATTGTGTTTTTCTTCGCTATAGCTAACATGTACTTCGTGTTGTAAATGGTGCCAGAACCTTGGTTTTCGAAACTAGCTGAAAACTGCATTGGTGTTGCTGTTCTCACTGGATGTGGAGTGGGCTGCATTTCAAAGGAGTAGCTAGATCATTATTTTGTGCGGAACACTCAATAAGCTGCATTTAAGCGCATTGCTTTTTCTTCGCTATAGCTAACATGTACTTCGTGTTGTAAATGGTGCCAGAACCATGCTTTTCAAAGGTAGCTGAAAACTGCGTAGGCGCTGATGTTCTCGCTGGATGTGGAGTTGTGTGCTATTCAAAGGAGCAGCTAGATCATTACTTTGTGCAGAATACTCAAGAAGCTGCATTTCAGCACATTGTGTTTTATAGCCACTGTGTGAGAAAAGTGGGATTTCGTTCGAAGCGGGTTTTCCATTGTGAAGCAGTTTCACATTCTGAGTTTCTTGCCTATAGCTAACATATACTTCGTGTTGTAAATGGTGCCAGAGCCTTGGTTTTCAAAGGTAGCTGCAAACTGCGTTGGCTCTGCTGTTCTCACTGAACGTGGAGTTGTCTGCATTTCAAAGGAGCAGCTGGATCATTACGTTGTCTGTAATACTCAATAAGCTGCCTTTCAGCGCATTGTGTTTTTCTTCGCTAACGCTAACATGTACTTCGTGTTGTAAATGGTGCCAGAATCTTGCTTTTCAAAGGTAGCTGAAAACTGCGTAGGCGCTGATGTTCTCGCTGGATGTGGAGTTGTGTGCTATTCAAAGGAGCAGCTAGATCATTACTTTGTGCAGATTACTCCATAAGCTGCATTTCAGCACATTGTGTTTTTCTTCGCTAACGCTAACATGTACTTCGTGTTGTAAATGGTGCCAGAACCTTGGTTTTGAAAGTAGCTGAAAACTGCATTGCTGTTGATGTTCTCACTGGATGTGGAGTGGGCTGCATTTCAAAGGAGTAGTTAGATCATTATTTTGTGCGGAACACTCAATAAGCTGCATTTCAGCGCATTGTGTTTTTCTTCGCTATAGCTAACATGTACTTCGTGTTGTAAATGGTGCCAGAACCTTGGTTTTCGTAACTAGCTGAAAACTGCATTGGTGTTGATGTTCTCACTGGATGTGGAGTGGGCTGCATTTCAAAGGAGTAGCTAGATCATTATTTTGTGCGGAACACTCAATAAGCTGCATTTCAGCGCATTGGTTTTTCTTCGCTATAGCTAACATGTACTTCGTGTTGTAAATGGTGCCAGAATCTTGCTTTTCAAAGGTAGCTGAAAACTGCGTAGGCGCTGATGTTCTCGCTGGATGTGGAGTTGTGTGCTATTCAAAGGAGCAGCTAGATCATTACTTTGTGCGGAATACTCAATAAGTTGCATTTAAGCACATTGTGGTGTATAGATAGTGTGTGAGAAAAGTGGGATTTCGTTTTAGGCGGGTTTTCTATTGTGAAGCAGTTTCACATTCTGAGTTTCTTCCCTACAGCTAACATGTACTTCGTGTTGTAAATGGTGCCAGAACCTTGGTTTTCAAAGGTAGCTGAAAACTGCGTTGGCGCTGATGTTCTCGCTGAACGTGGAGTTGTCTGCATTTCAAAGGAGCAGCTAGATCATTACGTTGTCTGTAATACTCAATAAGCTGCCTTTCAGCGCATTGTTTTTCTTCCCTAACGCTAACATGTACTTCGTGTTGTAAATGGTGCCAGAACCATGCTTTTCAAAGGTAGCTGAAAACTGCGTAGGCGCTGATGTTCTCGCTGGATGTGGAGTGGGCTGCAATACAAATGAGCAGCTAGATCATTACTTTGTGCGGAATACTCGAGAAGCTGCATTTCAGCACATTTGTTTTATAGCCTGCTTTGGCGGTGCAGTTCTTGCTGTACGTGGAGTAGTCTGCATTTCAAAGGAGCAGCTAGATCATTACTTTGAGCGGAATACTCAAGAAGCTGCATTTCAGCATATTGTGTTTTATAGCCACTGTGTGAGAAAAGTGGGATTTCGTTCGACACGGGTTTT